>NW_007726122.1:309447-311811 GCF_000696425.1 Galeopterus variegatus
GGGATCCGAACCCGTGGCCTTGGTGTTATCAGCACCACGCTCTCCCGAGTGAGCCATGGGCCGGCCCAAATCTCCCCTTTTTTCAAACACAACTAGACCCTTCCTCCCTTTCTAGCCTTCAACAGTGAGGCCTCTGCTCTGTCCCCATCCTGGACCCCTCAGTTGATGTAGCTGTTCCAGAACTCACAGTTCCCTGGACATACATGCCCTCAGCAAACGTCATTTTTCTGCCTAAAATATCCTTCCTGCCTTACCCTATCTGGAAAAATCCTCCAACATTGCTCTCTCTCCAAGCCCTCCCTGGTGCATAGCTGTGCATCCTGTAGATCTCCTTGGTGCCCCTCTGGAGGAACATTTCTCACACTATACTAGAGTTAGTTCTATAGTGCTGCTCTCGCCTGCCAGGCTGTGAGCTCCTCCAGGTCAGCCTGTCTCATCACTTCTTTGTATCCCCCGCACCTGGCCAAGAGCCAATGACAAGAGCGGTCATACTGCTGAAGGTCCTTAGTTATCCTGGATCTCTCCTTTGCATTTTACAGCCTCCTCTCTTCCCTTGACACAAGGGAATCCAAGAACTGTCTCCTGCATGTGGCCGAGAAGGGGCTGTGCCTCTCCATGTGTGGAAGGAGCCAGTGCATCCAAGAACCTGCTCTTTGCAAATGCCAGTTTGATTAAAGGGCTGATGGGGCCCATGTGGCAATTCTCCCAAAGACCAAGGGCCCGTAGCATAATACAGCACCACAGGCGGGTGTGGGGTTTTGCCTCCTCCTGGCTGACCACCCTCAGGTCACTGAAGGGCTGCTGTTACTTTGGATGCTCTCGTCTACTCTGCTCAAAGCATGTCCCAGGACCAGCAGCCTTGGCGGTACCTGGGAGCTGGTTAGAAATGCAGTGTCACAGGCCCCAGCCAGGACTGTGGAGTCAATCTGTTTTAACAAGATACCCAGGTGATTCGTGTGTATATTAACGTGAAAAGCACTTACCCTACAGGACATCATCTTTTCAGAAGGCTCTCAGGCCAGAACTTGCCCACTTCTGCCCAGAGGTGGTTTTAGAACTTCTATACATTTAGTTATTCACAAAGGATCATAAGATCTCAGAACTGTTTCTGAGTCCTCAAGTATCCATTTTGGCTCTGGTTTTGTGCTGCTGACTTGCTATCGCAGATGTCATCATCAGTCTGACCTATTAGGCTGCTGATAGAAGACAGGTGCAGAATCACGTCCACGTGTGTGGCTCATCAATTCGCTTACCTTTGTGTGTCCTGCTGCAGAGTGTATGCCAGTTGTGCTTTTCCCCAGAAGCTTCTGCAGGCTCAGTTCCAATTCCTGGGCCATAGGAGGAGGCTGTTTCACTATGGGCTGGAGGGAAGCTGTGAGCACCAGCCTCTAGTCATGACCACATCCCTCCCCATGTCTGTGGACAGATTCTGTTGGTTGCAGCATTGGCAGGCAACCTGCATCCTCATTGTTTATTGTCCCTTGAATGAAAGTGGCATGAGAGGTGAATGGGCCACCTTTAAGGCAATGAGGATGAGCTAATTGGATTGCTAAAGTGTCATCAGGGCCCCATCTGTAAACCCAGAAGTGTGGCTGCTCAGGAATGAAGGAGAGGGCTCCCACCTGAGTCAGTATTGTGTGTGCATGCAGGTGAGTGTGCAGTCATATGCACGTATGTTTTAGCAAGTTATTGGTGTGGTCAGGAACAAGGCAGTACTTGGCTGGGCCCTGTCCTCCTTATCACAATAGCTGTTTGAAATGCCCCGCACAGTTCTTCTCCACTCTTGAGAACTGTGATGGGTCCTGGGAACCTGGGTACAGGATCTGTAGCTGGGGAATGGCCCTGTGGGAAGAAGTTGGCTAGGCAAAAATCTTTACCCTCTTTTTTCACCCCTTATATTCTCTGATTCTGCATGTTTAATCTGGATGAGGAAACCTGGGCAGGGAACCTTGTCAGCATTTTCAAATTTCCAAAAGGTATAGAGCTTGGAGATCCCCAAAGAGCAGTGCTGCACCCGCCAAGGGGAATCACAGGGATTGAGGGCCCAGGTGAGAGGTAAGGTCTGTTGGACCTGAATGTGTATAATGAGCTTCCCATCACTGGGGTTTGCAAGCAGAAGCTCAAACGAGGCAGGACTGGTGATGGAGGCTCACCTGCAGGGGGAGGTTGGCTGCAGTCAGTTCAGGGATGTGTCCAGCTGGCCAGAGATGGGGAGAAGGGAGACCTCTGAATGATCTCGATGCCATCTATGAAGAGAGGCTCACCTGCAGGGGGAGGTTGGCTGCAGTCAGTTCAGGGATGCATCCAGCTGGCCAGAGATGGGGAGAAGGGAGACCTCTGAATGATCTCGATGCCATCTATGAA
>NW_007726122.1:312153-315897 GCF_000696425.1 Galeopterus variegatus
TTGCATTCGTGAAAAGAGCCCCTTCTCAAAGGGAAGCTTTGACGTCCTCCCCAGAAGCAGCCGTTTTTGGTCAGCAGTTCCAGATGAGCATTTACGGAAATCACTTGCTTCCCATCTCAGTCGGGCTGGGGCTGCAGCTCAGGAGGGCTTGATGATCACTTCCCAGCTATGAACATAGCTACTGTAGGGTGTGAGGTGGTCCTAGCTGCTTGAGAATGAAAATCTTCCCTTCTCTCGGAATTCTGTGGCCAGCATTTGATTCAGGATTCAGGGAGCTGGTGGGTGAGAAACACCACAAGCTCTCCACGGAGCCCCAGGCTTCCTCAGCCAGCCCGCAGGACAGATGCCTGGTCAGGTTTCACTGCAGGCTGGGGAGTGGGCTGCACTTGTCCCCACTGTCCCTGGAGAGGTGGTGTGGCTTCCCACAAGCTGTCAGCCCCCTCCCACCCAGCAGACACCTGCTTTCCAGGGCTGGTTGGACTCTGTTTCTGGCCTGCTTTGAATCACCTCCTGGGAGTCTTTACAACAACAACTTGCGAGGCTAGCAGGTAGATCTAGAAGTGGCTAGCCTGTCCTGTACGCCCCAGATGTAGCTCTGGGCCCACATGAGACCTGTGTAGTGCTCCCTCCCCAGCCTAGAGAAGGGGACAAGGAGCCTCAGATGATGTCACACTGTATTGGGGGTAGTGCAGGTTGGTGTGACAGCTCTGACCAGCCCATGGGCTTTGCAGCACAGATCGCAACATGGACAGATGGAGCCTGCACAGAAGGAGGCCACATAGGGAAGGGCCCCCAGGCAGGGGCCAAGGAGCTGGGGACCTGGAGAAGCAGACTGGGGTGGGGGTGGCACAGATTTGGTGTCTTCATATCGCTGAAGGGCTAATGCAAGGACAAGGATTGAACCTGTTCTGGGAGCCTCAGTTCCCTCACCTGGGAAGTGAGACCTATAGTCCCTGCTGCAGAGGTCTTGGTGAGGCTAAAGGGCATCACATCAGGAAAGTGCTGGCATTTACTGCACACTTTCTGTGTGCATTGTCTTGTTTATTCTGTACAACCATCCTCCAGGAGGTTAGTTTCCTCCTTTTACAGATAAAGAAGCTAAGGTCTGAAGAGAAGAAAGAACTTGCCCAGGAGCCCACAGCTGGTCAGCGGCAGAACCAGCATTTGAACTGCCAGGTCTGACTCCAGAGCCCACACCCTCACCCAGTGGGATATCTGGCCTCTCTAACCAAAATGACACATGAAACATGGTTGGGGCCCTCAACCTCCCGCAGCCACATGGAGTGCCACACACCTTTCATCTCCCTTGAACCAGTTTCTCCCACATCTGCAGATGGTGTCATACGCTACCAGATGTGTGTTCCCACCTGGAATGTTTCCAGCTGAGGTTCTGTAGACCAGGTTTGGAAGTTCACGCCTGCTTGGGGTGACCAGCACCATCCCACAGGTTGGGCATGCTCTGTCACCACTTGGTACAAGGAGGGACCCACACACCACAGAGTCCCACTCCCTCTTGTCCTTGGGCAACTGAGGTCCAGGGAAGGGAAGGGAACTGCTATAGACCTCATGGCAGAGCCAGTCCAGACCATGCACACAGAAGATCTGTGTTTCCTTTTAATCCAGTGAGTAGAGTTAAGAGCTACATCTTTAATAATTTGCAGTTGTGTCTGAGAAGTAAGTAATTGGAGGAGGGCTTGATCAAACAGCCAGACAGCAGGAGAGTGTGTGAAGGGCACCCTCAAGACCTTTCTTAGAAACAAAGTCATTTCATTTGTGACTCCCCAACTCCCTGTCTGAAGACTTATCTCCAGTGAAGTTATTTTTCAGGCAGTGTCCTCGGCTCAGCCAGCAACAGGCCTGCCTCCCAGCAAAAGTGGAAGACACGTGACTCAAACAGTTCTCAGCATATTTTGGGTACTTGTCTGTCTTCCCTATTAGCTCCTTGGCAGGTTTTTCTGTCTTAGAAAGTTTAGGACAGTGTCTTGTATGTCGGGACCGATGGAGCAGTAGGAGTCAGACAACCCCAAGTTGACTTACTGGCTCCACACTCACCAGCTTTGGGACCTCAGACACCCTGTTCATTCTTTTTTTTTTTTTTTAAAGATGACCGGTAAGGGGATCTTAACCCTTGACTTGGTGTTGTCAGCACCACGCTCACCCAGTGAGCCAACCAGCCATCCCTATGTGGGATCCAAACCCTTGGCCTTGGTGTTATCAGCACCGCACTCTCCTGAGTGAGCCACAGGGCCGGTCCAACCCTGTTCATTGTTTCTGAGCCTTAGTTTTCCCATCTGTAAAATGGGGATGTTCACAACTCTTGTCACACTGGATCTCTGTGATGATCAAAGGAAAAGACCTGGATAAGAAGATATTGTAAGCACTGAAGGGTCATGCATATAAGTATTATTACTTGTGTGCAGAGAAAGCTTGCTGTATTAAATAAAATTTAATTTAACATAGAAACAGTACTGCATAAAGAGGTACTTAATGGCCACAGAGGACCCATTTACAAAGCCCATTCCCAATTATGCCTGTCAATGAGAAGTAGAGACGGCTTGGAAAGCAGCAGTTTTGTGGGAATTCTTAAATCTCAATTCCAGCAGCAGTTCTAGCCACGAGTCACCTGGTTCCTCATTCTATATTCAGTCCCTCACGAGGACTGGACCACTGGTTCCCCCTGCCTTTCTCCTCATTCTAGGTATGACATGTTTGTGGATTGGTTGGTTCACCTGGAGCAGTGGGTCTCAAACTTGTGCGTGCATGGGAATCACCTGGAGGAGTGTTACAGATTGCTGGGTCGCACCCTCACTTCCTGATTCAGTAGGTCCAGGGGTGAGGCATGAGAGTCTGCACAAGTTCCCAGGTGATTCTCATGCTGCTGATCTGCAGACCCCACTTTGAGAACCTAGAACTTACTGACTACATACTAGGTATTAGGTGCGGGGTGGAGGAGGAGTTAGGGAGCTGTCACAGCTCGGCTCAGGTGGTATCAATGTCACCTCCTCCAGGAAGCCTCCCCTGACACGACCAGACCCTTTCCCACCCCAGGTTGGGTTGGGGCCCCTCTGTGCTCCTACCACCAAATACACACTGTGAGCTAGCGGGGTCCTAATGCTGTGGAGTTCACTCTATCCAGCCTCCTCTTTTCCTAAACAATTGTGAGTCATCTCTGAGCCAGCTCAATTGGCTAATTTAAAGTAATGCTATTAAGGTAAGGGGGAATAGAGGAAGGACAGGAAATTACCATTTACTGAGCACCAGTTATGAACCCAGCGTGGGTTAACCCTATGAAGCCCTGCCAGGTGGGTGTTATTTCATTGTCATCACACACATGACAATACTGAGGCTCAGAGAGAGCGGCTTGCCCACAGTCACACAGCAGTGAACTCAGGTCAGTGTAACTACAAAGCACTTGCTTTCTCTGCTGCTGCGCTAACATCTTGAGAGTGGAAAGGGTCGGTTTGAACATTGCCTTCACCTTGTACTGGTGTGATGTGGCTTGAGTTGTTGGGGCAGAAACAGTTGTGCCCTCTCCATGTTGACCTCGAGACATGTCATGGTCCCCCTCAGACGCAAGCACTCTGAGGCATGTGATGCCAACGTTGTGTGTGTCGGGCACTACTCTGCTCTTACTGTTCCCCCCTAGCCTGTAACTCATCCTGTGTGCTCAGAATCAACAGGCCCTGGGCCGGCCCGGTGGCACACTGCTACAGTGCGCCGCTTGGGAGTGTGGCGGCGCTCCCG
>NW_007726122.1:316557-376942 GCF_000696425.1 Galeopterus variegatus
TGCCGGTCCCAGTCCGGTACGGGCGCGACACTGAGGGTTGCGATCTGTTGCCGGACACGAAAAAAGACAAAAAAAAAAAAGAATCAACAGGCCCGGCCTCTGCAGAGGGTTCCTCGGGGAATCTTGGGCCTGGCCACCACCACCCATCCGATCCAGCCACAGGCTGCCCCTCACAACTGGCTCCCCTCAGGCTGCCGTAGCGCCTCCTACCACGTAGCTTCCCAGAATGCCTGGGGCCTGCAAGGAAATTAACGATTGTGTTTGTATCGGGAGCTTTTTGCTATGTAATGAGTAACAGTTGTAATTAATGTTTAACACATGTGAACAGCAGGTCTGCCGAGAAAAGGGGGGTTTCAATGAAAGAGCTGGGATCACTCCCTTCCTTTGGCTAATATGTTACTGAGGGACAGGTTTTTCCAGTTGGTTTTCCTATCTGACATATGAATGAATTCATTTAGTAACCTCAAAAAGAAAAATATTAGCATTTAATAGCTTTGGTTCATCTGCTAATTATATTGATAGAAATGTTCCTTCAAGTGCCTTTGTCTCCTTGTGTGGGGGGAAAAAGCAAAGATTTGGTAGAATATCTTTGCTCCTCTGCTTAGCAGGTCGAAGACCTTCATGTAGATGGAGATTTTTAAGCTCTGTGAGTAGGAGACCCTGCCTGCCGTGTTCACACCTGGGTCCCCACCTAGCTCGTTGTCTGGCACAGAATGAGCACTTAGATATCTGTTGAATTATTGAGTCAGTGAAGTGGAAGGAAAACCAAACCCGGGTTCCCTTTGGGGCACTAGAATACACACACAATCCTGTGGCCTGCGCACAGAGATGATTTCTCTATTGTGTGCTGTATACCTGCTTCCTCCCCAGGTGAGGCTAAGACCTGCAGGGGGAGGGTGTTTTTGACTGTTAACTACTGTGGTTGCCGCCTCTAGTCTGAACTCCCAATGAGAAGCTGTATGTCCCCTGCCTGCCTGAGGAGTGCCGTGAGTCTGGTGCCACATTGGAGTAGGGAGACTGGTGTGCCGGCTGGTGGTAGGCAGCCCTGTGAGAGCCATGTTTGTGGCCAGCCCCTGGCTCGTCCCCTCCTGTCTCTCCTCGCCTTCCCTCGCTGCCCTCTGCGGCGGCCAGTGGCGGAAACACACTGCTGGGGGAATCTGGATTTAAAGCTCCGTGCTGCCACTTGCTAGCTGGGTAATGTGGGGCAAGTTGCCTCTGTTTCCTTATCCGTAAAATGGGGGCGGCCCTAGGTGCTGAGAGTTGGGGACACAGTGAGTGCTCAGTAGACACTGGCTTTTGGTATCACTGTTGTTACTACTGCTGTTTTTGAGAACAGATTGCCTTGTCAACAGGATTTATGCTGAACTTGTTAAGGGCCTCCAGGATTCCAGAGACCTGGGTTCAAGTCCAAGTTCAAGTCTAGCTGTTGACTTTGGGCAAGTTAGTCCCTTTTCCAGCCCTCTGTAAGGTTGGCTTGCTTTGGCAGCTGTGGAGGCCTCTGCATCTGGGTTACTTAATCATTTTCACAGGCTTTATTCTTAATTTCCTGTAGCCAAGCAGCAGACCTTAGGGAGGGTCTTTGTACCCAGCAGTGGTGCCCACGTTTCCTTTGTGGGATCACAAATCAGAGGACAATGGCATGCCCCTTCCTGCCAGGCCTGTCTTCCCCATCCCAGACTTGGTGGACATGCTAGGACAGGGTTGCTGGAACCCAGGCAGCGTCACGGCGCCTGCTTTGTGGGGAGCCCCTGGCCGCCTCCCCTCACAATGAGGACCTCTGTTCTTGGGCACCTCCCACGCGGTGTGGCAGTGCAGTGCCCTGGGGCCTGTGTGTGTCTGCGAGGTGAACACAGAGGCTTCTTGTTGGCGATCCTGGAAATGCAAAGCGAACATCTGCTGGGCTGCCGTTCTTACCTGGAAGGAGAGCCTATGCTCATCAGGCACACTCTTGAACTGGAGGGAACAAGGGGCCTTGCCTCTCTGGGCCTCCATTTCTCCATCTGTAAAATGGAAATTCTAATATTTTCCTCACTACGTGTTGGTGAGGATCAGATGAGGTGATGTGTGTCTGGAAAGCTGAAACAACAGGCGCCCATCGTCATGGGAATAGAGTTTTAGAGTTTTAGTTTTTCTGCAAGTGTTTGTGGGTTGTTGTGGAAGTTTATGGTGTTTTCTTAGACTCCAGGGGTCATGTAGTCTACCCCACCTCCCAATCCAATGCACAGTCTCCCCACCTCACCCCCTCCAGGGGGCCCCTTCTGTGCCCTCCATCCCTGCCCTTCTCCACCCTCACCCCCTTTCCCTCTCACAGACACACTCGGAGTCCCACCTGGCTGTTGGCAGCGTGCAGGAACCCACGCCAAGGCCTGCGTGCAAGGCGTGCCTTGGGCACCTTGCTCTGCCTCTGTACCCTTGTCTTTCCAGAGTAATAGGACATCGGTGAGGAAACACCAGGTCCGGAACAGTCTCTAGGCCCCTAGATGGTTTACAAACGTGGCCATATTCATTTCTGACTCATCCACAGACAGCTTCCTTGCAAACCACTTTTGCACATGGTGTCATGTTTTTAATCATTTAAGTCTCATCGCCTCTGCTTAAAGGAGACACCATCCTGTCCTGGAGGACTGGGAGGGTCGTAGACTCCACGCCTGCCAGAAAGCAGCAGGACAGTCTGAACACGGAGAACGGCGCTGGCCTTACCTGGGGCCTGAGGACCCTGGGACCCTGTTGCTCCTTTCCAGTTCTCTTAAATGACCCCTATCTCAGGGGCCACCGCCCACACCTTTTGTCAGGGGTGAGGACAGGAGGATGTCTAGCAGGTCGTCAACTCTTCTCTCCAGCCTGGAGTCCCAAAGCAGAGGGCTCAAGGGCTGGAGGCCACACTGCCGAGCTTGGCAGCCTGCTGCTGTGAGCTTGGGTGAGGTAGCTGCCCACACCAGGCCTCGTCTGTAAACGTGGACAGTAATAGCACTGACCTCACAGGTTTGCCTTGGCGATTAGAGGAGAACGTGCACGTAAGGTCCTCTGCGGTGCCTGCCCATGCACAGGAAGCACTAAAGAGTCAGCCCTTTTCAAAACTGTTTTATAATAATTTGAGGAGGCAGTCTAGCTCCTAAGTTCCCTTTCTGGATTGATGAATGGAGGTTTGATAGTCCTGCCGAGCTGGGTGGAGAGTCATTCATTCAACAGATATCGAGCATCTGCTGTACATCAGGCACTGTTCTAGGTGATGTGGATTCAGCCTTGAACAAGACCATAAAATGTCCTGTCCTCTTGGAGTTTCCAACTTAGGAATTCTAGCAAGAGTTGAGGAAAAAGGTTATTTCTGATTTATCCCCTTGAGTATATGAAAGGGAATTGTTCTAAGCATGGATGTGACTGTGGGTCACTGATGGTCTGCTACTTACAGCGTGCCTGCCTGGACCTTGCTACACCTTCTGTTACTGGCCACCTCCACAATCCTTCACATGTAGGTGGTGTCAGCCCTGGATTGCAGGTGAGGCAGCCAAGGCTCAGAGAGGTTTAGAAACATGCCCAAAGTCACACAGTTAGTAATGGCAGAGGATGATTCAAACTCGGGTCTTCCTGGCTCCCAAGTCCACACCCTTTCCATGATGCTGAGCTACTGCAATTCCTGTGTTCCCTAGCCTGTTTCAGCCCATGGACTACTCATTGGAGCCAGCTGCATGCCGACCTCAGGGATTGTCAGGGAAGACTGAGGCACAAGGCCCCATCTCTGTAGAGTGTCCATCTAGTTCTGAGAAGACACCTACATACCTCACTTTAGTACAGAGGCCAGTGCAACGACTGTAGTGCAGACAAGCTACTCAGGGGCTCAGAAGAGGAGAAAGGAATTCCACCTGGAGGTCTAGGGCAAGGAGGTAGCATTGGAGCTGAGCGTTGAAGAATAGCTGGGATTTTTGCGCACAAGAAGAGGAGAAAGGAATTCCACCTGGAGGTCTAGGGCAAGGAGGTAGCATTGGAGCTGAGCTTTGAAGAATAGCTGGGATTTTTGCGCACGGAGATAGTGAAGGTACATACAGCCAAAGCACAGGCCTAAAGGCAGACACTGGATGGGTGTGGAACCCAGAGGGGTTTTGTAGGGGAAGATTCAACTGGAAGGTCAGGTTGGAACCAAGTCTCTGAGGATCTTGAATGCTGGAGTGAATTTTTCCTTTGTCCCAGGGCACTGGGGAGCCACCGAGGGTTTGTAAGCCTGAGAAACTGTGCTTTAGAGGTCCATGGGCTTTTTGGAGGTTGCTCTCTCTGGCCACCTCTAAACAGTGGACAGAAAGGAGATGGACCCTGAAGGAATACAGTTATTTTGCCTAAGCAAAGATTTTTTTTTTTAAGTACACTTCCCATGCTAGGAACTGCAGTGAGTTTAGGGGCAGACAAGAGACTGGAGAGGGCAAAGAGAAAGTCAGCCCAAGTTGCAGTGCCCACAGACCACCCAGACTGTCTGGGAAGAGTAGCAGCAGTGAGTTTAGGGGCAGACAAGAGACTGGAGAGGGCAAAGAGAAAGTCAGCCCAAGTTGCTGTGCCCACAGACCACCCAGACTGTCTGGGAAGAGTGGCGTCCCTGGAGCCCCAGACAAAGTGCCAAGAGCTGAGAGCACCAAGGGGTAGAAGCTGGTTCTCTGCAGGCAGGATCGGGGAAGCTTTGTGGAGGGGCTGGTACCTGTGCCAGACGTCGGAGGCTTCTGGACATCATCAGCTTCTGGATGTCATCAGATGGAACAGAAAAGTGGTAATTCCAGGCCTAGAGGTGGAATACACCATAGGGAGGCCAGAGGATTGAGGCACAGCTCCTGCCAGGCCCACCTTGGGGGTTCTTGAGGGGAAGGAAGACCTGAGGGTGGGGTGAGCCCAACCCTGCAGACCCACAGTCCTGGGCTCAGACCTAGCCTGCTGCTTGCCTTAAGGACCTGGAGTTTTTTCTCACCCTGCCTCAACCTCCATTCCCTCCCCTAATGGCAGGTTTATCAGGAAGGCTACACTTAATGTCTTCTGTCGTTGGCAGCGACCAAACTTCAGGACTCATGGGTATAAAGTCTGTAATACAAGTAGAAAGGGGAACACCAGCTTTGGAGACCAGTCAGAGGAGGACCAGGAAAGCCTTCCTGAAGGTGGGGGGCACATGAGCTGGGTCTTACAGGATGAGGCCTTTCACCAAGCCAGAACTTTTGGAAAGACATTTGGAGTGAGACAAAGGTGGCTGGCTGAGCCCTGGAGGACATTAACCAGGCCACCTCTCCCACCACCACCAGGATTCTGCTCCCCGTCGTCAGAACCAAAGTCAGAAAGGCCCCTAGTGCCTCATCCTACACGCTCTGAGTCTCATTTCCCTCCTGCAGGACTCTGACTTCCATTTTTAATTGCCTATAGGTGGAATTAATTAGGTTCTGTCATTCTAACTACTCACGGGGGTAGCATATTTTTGTCTCTAAATGCATATATCCTTTTGAGGGATTGTGTCTTTATCTTTTGTGGAAAAATCACTAAATTAAAAGAATTGCCATGTTAAATTGCAGATTAAAGAGAAACTTAATTAGAAGGAAGGAAAGCAATTGTGCTCAAAGCTTTTGTTTTTAAATTTTTTTTCTTTTACTGCCGAATCACTGCATTTGGAGTTAGTATATTTGTATTTTAGGTGAAATGATTTGCCTAATTAAGCCTGTCAGTCATCACCACCTGTCCTCTCTAAACTATATGGCTATAGTTTAAATTAAGCTTGCCAGTGAATGTATAAATTAATTCCGTGGGGAGTTACAGAGTTGACTAGGACGTTATTAGGTTTTATCCAATTTATCTGGTATGAAAAACGATACTTTTTCCCAATAAAGCAAAGCAGCAGCTCATTAAGTTTCTTCATTTAGTCATTGCTTGAGCACCTATTTTGTTGCAGGAACTGTGCTAGGCATGGGGGTGTGGGGCACATATGGTGCAGCCCCTGTCCTCAAGGGGCTCACAGGGAACCGGAAGAGGACAATGGCAATGAGGGTGCCATGGGCTGAGATCAACATGAGTCTTGGGAGGAGGCGCAGTCAGGGAAGGCTCCCTGGAAGAGATGGCTCCTCAGCACGTAAGTGGAGTCAGGAGAAGAGGCTGGATAGGCAGCCATGTCCCAGAGAGCCTCATAGGCTGTGCTGAAGAGCTCAGCTTCCTTCTGCCGACTGTGTTCCATGGTCCATGCCTCTCTTCTCACCTTCTGTGGCAGGAGGTCTGTGTGGGATTTTATATTGGCAGAAATTCCCAAATCTTGATTTTAGCCAGTGCAGCCCCAGGATGTCAGGGGTAAAAGTGACTTACAGTTCCTCTGGTTCCTCCCTCTCCTGAGCATGTGGGAGAACTAAGCCCAGAACCTCGTCTCCAGCCTCACCTCCTTCCCGTGCCAGGAGGCCTGCTGAGCTGCTTCCTCTGTGCCCTGACGACGGGAAAGTTAGCAGAGGGGAGGCACTGTGGGGAAGTGCATGCCGGCCTGTGCTCCCTGACCCACCCCCACGGGCAGGCAAGTGCTGTTGGAGTCACCCCTACATCCCTCCCATCACTGAGGGGTTCAGCTTCCCCTTGCTCTAACTGGTCACCCCACCTCTGGGGTTGCCCCCAAACCCACCCTCCATCAGCAGTCAGAGAAGTCCCTAAAACCCAATCTGAGAATGTCATTCTCTGGTTATCCCCATTTGTAGGATCAAGTCTAAGCTCTTCAGAAAGGGGCTCGGTGACCTGGCCCTCGCCTGTCTATCCCATCCCAGTGGCCACTCCTGCCCCAGTGGCCACTCCTGCCCAAAGTCACCCATCGAGTGCTCTGCAAGGTATTTCCAGTTAGAAGGGAGACTTCTGCCTCAGTGGGCTCAGCCAAAGACGTGTGTTGGTGGACCTGCAGCTGGACTCCACTTCAGGGACCCTGTTCTGCAGGCCTGGGCCTGGTTTACTCATCAGTCTTCACAGCAGCCTGGTGAGGCAGGAAATGGGAGCTCAAGAGAGGGTGAGCAACTTAGCCACAGCACAGTCAGTCACTGGCAGGCTTAGGAGAGGAGCTCAGGTCAGGTTGGTAGCTTGTTGAAGTGCCTAGTACCATGCCTGCATTGAGCAGACATGATGCTAATGAAAGTGGATATTTATAACAACATAGATTGAGTGTGGACACATGCCAGCCACTCTGCTAAGATCTCTATATGCGTCACCTGATTTAATCCCTGTGAGGTAGGCACCGTCATTATTCCTGTCTTTCAGAGAAGGAGACTGAGGCCCAGAGAGATAACTTGCAACGTGGACTTGCTGGTCTCCAGGAACCCTTCTGGCAACTCCAGTTTTAGCTCAGTATTTCCTGCTTGTTGTGGGGTATCTCCAGGGTCCTGTCCTCAAGGGGCATCCTCCCCAAACCCATGGGTGCGAATGATGCTCCCACAGGCCCGGGGCAGCGAGGAAGGCACATGGGAGGGCCCGTCCCACTGTGCTGTGCACTGCTCAGCCTCACCTGGCTGCTAGGTCCAGGACAGGGCTGGCTGTGCCTGGGGCCCATGCCGGAGGGTATGAATGAAGAGGAGCAACATGGGGGGTGCTACATGACCCCCAAGGGGAACGCTGTAGGTTTGTCTCAGGAGAAAGGGGGCAGGTGGTGGCCAATGTGGCCCCACGTGGGATGAGAGGAGGAAAGGAGCCACTTGGAGGCAGGTTTTGGGCACAGTAGGAGGACCTTGTCCGGAGGATGGAGCCCCCGTGGGCGTGCCATGCCTCCCTTGCTAAGGGTTGCTGGGAGATTCCTGTGGGAATAAGGCAAAGCTCAGTGGCTTCTGGAGACTCAACCAGCCCCTCAGACGCACCAGCTGGCTTTGACAGCACTTGGGTGTCCTCTCAGGAAGGCAAAATTTTGAGCCACGTTTTTTCATTGCCTGCAACTCTTCCTCCTGCAGAGGTAAGGTGCCAGCTGGGTCAGTGGAATATTGCCCCTGCCGTGCACCACCTAGACACTCCCTGGGCCAAGCTCTGGGGATGGAGCCCCCGTGGGCGTGCCATGCCTCCCTTGCTAAGGGTTGCTGGGAGATTCCTGTGGGAATAAGGCAAAGCTCAGTGGCTTCTGGAGACTCAACCAGCCCCTCAGACGCACCAGCTGGCTTTGACAGCACTTGGGTGTCCTCTCAGGAAGGCAAAATTTTGAGCCACGTTTTTTCATTGCCTGCAACTCTTCCTCCTGCAGAGGTAAGGTGCCAGCTGGGTCAGTGGAATATTGCCCCTGCCGTGCACCACCTAGACACTCCCTGGGCCAAGCTCTGGGTAACCGTGCCCCTTCCTCTCTCTCCCCCCCGCCCCCCCACAGCCCAGTTTAACGGCAGCGAGAAGCGGCAGTCATCCCCCTCACCTTCGCGGGACCGGCGGCGCCAGCTTCGTGCTCCTGGAGGGGGCTTCAAACCCATCAAACATGGGAGCCCCGAATTCTGTGGGATCCTGGGAGAAAGAGTGGACCCTGCCGTCCCTCTGGAGAAGCAAATGTGAGTTCTGAGGAAGCCCAGCCAACCTCCCCTCGGTGCACCCAGTCACTGCTCTTGCCTTCATTTTCTTCATCTTCCTTGAAAAAGCCACAGACTGAGAGCACACGAAAGCTCCACGGGGCTCTCAGCCTGACCCCACTTCCCCTTCGTGTAGATGGGCAGGCTGAGGCCCATGGAGGTCAAGGCCACCCCCGAGTCAGTGGCAGACCCGGGATCAGAAGGGGCATCTCCTGACTCCTGGCCCGTGCGTTTTCTCTCCACACTGTGTCACCACCCTTACCTTCAGTGGCCGGCAGGAGGGACTACAAAATCATCTACACGGTTCACCCTTATTTTCATATCCTAGTTTCTAATTTCATTGCACAGCAAATGAATTCTTAAAAGGCTCAGAATAAACTAAATCCTATTTCCTAACTGTAAAACTCAGTGCAGGTTAGATTTATTTCAACTGCGGTGATGTTTTGCTCCATGTCTGTGGTATTAGTTAGGAGAGGACTTTACTCTCTTAATTTGGGTTTTCTCAGCCTCTTCCCCCAGAGATTGACCACCTCTGGTCAGTGGCCAGGTCCCTCTCTGTTACCCCCAAAATCTCATACCCCTTTCCCTTCTCACTGTCCCTGGCACTGCACTGGGCCAGGCCTTTCGCTGCTCTTCCCCTTGAATGTGATTGTCATCTCACTGCTCTGCTCTGAAACCTTCAGTGGCTCCCCATTACCTCGAGGATAAAGTCTCATCTCCCTAGCCTGCCGTTCATTCTCTGAATTGCCTCCAAACTGCTTTTTCAGTTTCTGACCATGCCATGCACCTAGACTAGAATGTGCTTCTCAAGGAACTTGATAAGCAGGTATGGGGTCTTGTGCTGGTGCCCTCAGCCGTATCAGCCGCCTAACAATCGAATGTGCAATAGATGAGAGGTCAGGGTCCAGAGGGGTGCCTTGGCCAGGACTCAAGCTCAGAGTGCACCCCAACTCATGACCTGGACCCCGCACTCTCCCCTACTTCCCTCTCCTCTTACTCTTCTCTCATCCCCACCCTTAGCACACACCTGGCACACAGTAGGGACTTCGTAAGGCCCAGAGACGAGCCAGCACCACGCACGGTTCCTCGTGAGCCTGCCTTGTGTCTGTCGTGCCCTGTATCAGTCTTGACCTGGGGACTCCGGTCCTGGCATGGCCGGCAGCACATCCCCTCACAGGAAATGCTCGCTCGGTGAGCAGGATGCAGGGTGTTCCGAATGATGTCATGTACCGCCTTTTTAAGCGTGTGTTGGTGTCTCAGGAGGCTGCAGCCTCCTTTGTGACGGGAGGCGCTCCCAGCCGGTGTCAATCATTTCTCACAGCTCACAGATTGGGTGGCAGGTTTTGCTTATTTCTGATCAAACTGTGTACTTCTAAATCAACAAACAAAGTATGGTTCAGAAATGCCTGGAGCTGTTCAGCGTGTGTCTTGACCAGCAATGGCCAGGCCTGCCCTCTCCCACTCCCGGACTGAGCCAGAGTCCCCAGGACTGGGATCCCTTCCCTTTCCCATTTCTGCCCAACAGGGCCATCAGCCAAGTCCAGAGTCGTGACTGGCTTTCCTACCCCCACTGTCTTATCCTGGCCTTCTAGAAGCCCTGACTCATCCCTGAGAGGTGTGCTTAGGGAAAATCCCACTTCTCGTAGAGCCTGATGACCAGGTAGGTAGAATCACCTAATCCCCCACCTGGGCTGATGATGCTTTAGAGTTGAGGAGGCACCTTCAATTCTGAACTGCTCCTCTGCCCCAGCGCAGGGTAGGTGGGGACTGCGGTCCTGCAGGGGATGCTGAGGATTGGCAGGCATACGTCTGCTTGGGTACCCATACCACCTGCCTTTCCTCCTGGGATGGCAGAAAAGCTGCTCAATGCTCAGGAACTGTCCCTCCTGCCTCCTGAAGGCAGCTCACCACCCCTCCTTCTTGCATCATTACCATCAGCATATAAACATATCATGACCTTTGTCAAAGTAAATAAACAAAATAACCTTGACCCGACATCCCTCTCTAGGTGCTGCCCCTGTTGAGAACAGAAGCTCTGGTCGCCACTGCATCCCCACTGCTCAGAACAGTGCCTGGCACGTAGTAGGAGCTCAATAAATAGCCATCAGATGAAAGACAATGTCTCCAAGGAGCTGTCAGCACATCTCCCCCTCCTCCCCCTCCCTTTCTGTCACTCACCACAGCCTGCTTCCCTTCTGTCGTCCGTGGCCACCAGCACAGCTGGCCCCTCCCTCTTCTGGGACTCTCTCCACTCCTGGTGTTTGTCCTGCCTCCCTGGCCATTCCTACCATCTCACCTCTGCTTAACCTGAAGGTTGGACATTCCAGGGCTCAGTGTCCAGCTCCATGCTCTCCCTGGGTAGTCTCTCTCCCCCAGGATCCTGGTGGATTCTCAGGTGTGCGGCCCCAGCCCACACCCCTCCCAGAACTCCTGACTCCCACATTCAGCTGCCTTCTTCATATCTCTGGCTGATGAGTGGGCCTCTCAGACTTAACACGTTCAAAACTGGGCTCCTGATCTCGAAGCTTGTTCTTCCCCTGCTTTTATACCTGCATAAGCAACATCACATCTATCTAGTTGTGGTCACGCCACATGCCTGCAGTCATCTTGATTCCTTTGTTTGCTTTACACGAGCATCTACTGCATTACCAAGTTCTGCCAGTTCTCCCTCCGAAGTACCACCAGAATCCATCTGGTCCTACCATCTCCACGGCCGTTTCCCATCTGAACCACTGCAGGAGCCTCCTGACTTTTCTCCCACTTCCCCTCCGGCCCCTCTTCAGCGCAGCCCAGTTGATCTTCTATAAGATCATCCAGAGGTAGGGCTGGCCAGTTATCACAGTTGGTTGGAGTGTGGTGTTATTAACCCCAAGATCAAGGGTTCAGATCTCCATACTGGCTTGCCACCAAAAATAATAATAATAATAATTCAAAGCAAGTAACATCTATTTAAAGCCCTTATTCCGCTCCTCCGGTATGCATAGGATGAAGTCCAACCTATTTCCTTGGCCCACAGGTAAATGGGCCCTGCTTCCCGCTCCACCCTTGTCCTGTACCACCCCCCTGCTCACTGTGCTTGGGCCATTCTTGCCACCTTTCTGCTATGTGGACACCCCAAGTTCATTCCTACCTCAGGACCTTTGCACTTGCTATTTCCTCCACAGAGAGGATGTTTTCTTTGGCTTTTGCCCTGATTGGCTCCTTCTCATGGTACAGATTCTCAGGTCAAATGTCACCTTCTCAGGGGTCTCCCCTGACCATTCATTCCAAAGTAGCTGCCTCCTCCCCAACCGCAGTCCCTGTCTTATTCCTACAAAGTGCTTGTCGCTATCTGAAATTGTTTCTTGTATTTATTTGCTGACTCTCCCTCTCCCTGAATCGGCCCCACAGGATCAAGGATCTTGTGAGTGGTGTGTAAATGCCTGATGAGCCAAGTGATATTTGGGATGAATGGTGATGGTTGAGTCTCCCTAATGCCCTGGTTCTGACCTGACGAGCCAGCTCCGCAGCTCCAGCACATCCCCAGGATGGCCTCCTCTTAGATTCTCTCTTCAGTCCAGGCAGCACCTACTTGGGCCTGCCAGTTGGCCCACAAACCCCCACAGGACCACCCAAGCCCAGCCTGTCTCTTGGTCTACAACCTCCTGCTGACAGGTTGGCCAGTGGCTGGCCCCAGCCCCCTGCTCCAGTGTCCTTTGCCCCTTCCCTCGTTTGATCTTTGACCCTGAGTCCCCTGCCTTTCTCTCCATGCAGAGCAGCCGGGAAAGGAGCTAGCAGCTTATCCTGTTTACCAACCAGGGATTACCCTTAACGAGGACCCAGAGACTTCAGAGGCCCCTGGAGGCCCGTCTGCCTCACTTCTCTTAGAGCCAACTTGCTCCTGTGCTCAGGGAGGGGTGACGACAAACAGTACTTCCCCAGGGACCATTCCAGGCCTTTCCCCAAGGACAGCTCAGCTTCAGATGGCTGGAACTTGTTTTTCTAATAAAACGTTTTTGTCAGCTCACTGGGGGTGTGCTACACAGGCAAAATCTCCCGGCGGACAGTCTTCCCAAATCTGTTAACTCTTAATTTCTGTCTTTGTCTAACTGTTTCTCCCAATTACAGTGTGCATTCTTACTAAGCAAAACTTGGGCCTTCATGTCTCTGGAAATGTTTTAATTATGCAACCCATGCATGCCCCGACTTCACATTCCTCTTTATTGATATGTAACCTTAGAAAGGAGGGCTGGTCTGTAGTCTGCAGCCTCCCGCTACCCCTTCCAGTGGCAGGTCTCCATGTCAGCTCCATGGCCACCTCCTAGACAGTCAGCACCCAGTCTTATTCCCATTGGATGAGGACACACATATCGGCTTCCCAGTCCTTGATTGTCTCAGGCTGATTTTTTTGTTCAGTTATACTTTTGACATAGCCACTGCCGCTAACTGTTGAGAGCACTGCCCTGTATATGGCAAGAAGTGCATAGTGACGGGCAGGCGGGTTCTCTAAGCAGAATACCAGTGGCAGAACTCTCAGAGGCACTGTTTGCTGGGCACCCCCAGGCAAGCACCAGGAGGCAGCATCCCCACCTGCACCTGGAAATTTAAAATGCAGCCTAAGGATGGGCAGGGGCCTGAAACAGCTATAGATGGGGGTATTACCCTGCAGGGCCTGTCTGTCTCTGCTGATGTTGGCAGCTGCCATTTGTTGAAATTCATCCCACTCCAGGCTCTGCTGAGCCCTTCCTATACATCGTCTCGTCTTCCTGTACATGTCCCCCCCAGGGGGGCTGGCGTGATTCTAGCTAGATAGAAGACTGAGGCTCGGGTTCAGCGTCTTGCGCAGCCACGTGCAACTTCCTGGATGAAGCGTCTCTGGCCGCTGCCCCACCCGGCATCTCTGCTTCTCTTCTTCTCTTCCTGGTCACGTGTCTCTCCACCTGCCCCTGCCCGTCAGAGACCATGATGCAGACAGAAGTGCATTCTGCGCGTGCCCGCTCACTGGCAGTTAGGATCTTTGCTTTTGCACTCAAATTTTACCTTTGGCTTTTCAAGTCATGAAAATGCGTGTTCCTCCTGTGGCCGGGGCTCGGCCCTCCGTACTGTGCCCTCCCTTCTGATTCTGCCACTCCCTTCTGGCATGCATGGCATTCGGAAGCAGCAACACTGGGATTCCTGCGTGCCCAACCAGTGCCAGAGTCATCTGGCAGGAGCATGGTGCAGCTGCCACACCCCAACTGCCCACTTTCCTAAGTGACCAGCGCTGTCCACTTGCCCCATACATGTCACAGAAAGGCACACATCGTGGCCTTTATGTCCCTCAGACAGAGAATAGCCCCCATTCAGCCACCTCGGGACTTCCTGGGCCTCACTGCAGCCACACTGGCTGCTGGCCATTTTCAGAACACACCAGCAGTCTCCTGCCTCGGGCTTTGCGCCGGCGGCCCTGCCCCCTGCCAGCCAAGCCGCGTTCCAGTTGCACCGTGGCTTCCTCCCTTGCCTCCTGCAGGTCTGTGCTGAAATGTCGCTGTCTTCAGAAGCTTCCCTGGCCACCCTGCCTAAAATAGCAGCCTACCCCGTGCCTGCTCCCACTGCATGCCCGTCTCTCATCTGCACAGCACCCATCGCCACGTGACATGTTCCGCTTACTTGGGTCTCTGTTGTCTGACTCCTGCACTGGAGCGTAAGCTTCGTGAGGGAGGTTGTCTCTGGGGCTGCTCACTGTTCTCTCCCCAGGATCTGGCGGGCGGCAGGCACTTGGTGAACGCCTATTGAATGAAGGAACATGAGCGTACACCTGCCTAGTCACAAGGAGGCTCGGGACACCAGCCCGTGCCCTCGAAGGGCGCCGAGCCTCCCTTAGGGTGTCAGGGCTGGGGAATCCTGTCCCCAGGGGGCTCACACTGCTCCCTGCTCTCTACCCAGATGGTATCATGGAGCCATCAGCAGAGGAGATGCCGAGAACCTGCTGCGACTCTGCAAGGAGTGTAGCTACCTTGTCCGGAACAGCCAGACCAGCAAGCATGACTACTCCCTCTCCCTGAAGTGAGTACAGCCTCGTACCCCCAGCCGCCGCGTCCCCCCGGGAAACTCGCCAGTGCAAATCATTTCAAGTCTCAGCTTTTCAATTTGATCTTGTTCTCCTGGGATACAGAGGAGTTTTTATGTTTGCCATTGCTGAGTTCCCAGAAGAGGAGGGGCCTTTTCCTAGGATTTATATTAACGAACCAAGAATAGCTTTCACATCTGCTGCGAGGCAGGGGCCGTATGAAGCTCTTAACATGCCTCATCCCTCTCTCAAATCTCACAGGTTTCTTTGCTGAGGAACATACTGTCTCCATTTTGTAGATGAGAAAACTGAGGCTCACAGAGGGGATGCAGCTGGCCCAGAGTCAAATGGCTGGTGTAAGTGGCAAGGCCAGGACTAGGGACTGCCGCCATAAGAATGATCCTTTCCTTAGGCTCTGGATTGTTGTATGTCTCACAAAGGCTGGGAGAGCTGGGAAGAGTCCTGCTGGCATTATCACCTCTGGCTGCACTGTAAACGGTCAGGTCTTTCTGACCCACAGACACTGCTGTCAGGACGCGCAGGCCCAGAAATAAGGAGAGGGCTTTTGGTTGGGCGCTCCCGTCATTCAGTGCTGTTGCTGGGTGGGGCCCAGGAGATTGTTCAAAACGCACTTCACAGATAGAAAAACTGAGGCCCAGAGAAAGGAGGGATTTGCCAAGGACACATAGAGAGTTAGTGACATAACCGGGCTATGAGCCCAGGCCCGTTGGCCAGCACAGGCCCCTAGAGCAGCGTGGCCTCCGCCTGGCTCCCTCTTGTCCCACTCACCATTGGTAGAGGCCATGTGCTGGAGAGTAGACCTGCCAGGCTGTAGCTGTCAGAAGAGCCCACATGTATGCCAGCTGTGTAGACAGAGGTATCGGTGCAGCCAAGGGAGGCCAGAGTGGCCTGTGCTCTCTGCTCAGGCCACCCAGTCTGCTGGGCTCTGTTCTGGCAGGGACAGTAAAAAACTGCAGAGTGGCGAGGGCAGCAGGCATGGAGCAGAGGCTGGGACACAGGACACAGAGGCCTTGGGAGTTCTCACTGAGAAGGGACGATGTGCAGAGACATGGCAGGAACTACGTATCTCTCAAGGACTATCAGGGCCAAGGGAGCAGAGTCATTCAGGAGTTATGGGCAGTCAGATTCCAGCTCCATGAGAAGAAAAGTTTTCTAACAGAGCTGATTGAGAATTAGAGCTATCCAAAGCTGCCTCAAGGCAGTGAGCCTCCCATCACTGGGGGTGTACAACCAGAGGTGGAAATGCCACCAGGTCAGGGAGAATGTAGAGGGAATTTCTAGCCGGCTGGGAGGGCAGTCAGGACAAACAAAAAGTGGGAACGTTGCTGATCTCCGAGCTGCTAGCACGTACATGCTTCATTGTCTGCCACCAGACGCAACAGCTAGGTTCAGGTGGGTTATGGCAGCTGAGGACAATTCAGTATGCTAAACCACAGCTGGGCTGGGCGGGAGGTGGCCACAGCCCGAGGAGCTATAATTGGGTTGAGGGAGGGCAGCAGCAGGGAGCGTGCGCACCATGGGGCATGCTGACAGGGCCAGGGGCCTCGACTCCCGCAGCTCTGTGCAGCCCACCACCCCCCGTCCCTGCCCAAGGTAACCTTGCAACCCAGGCACACATGAACGGTACTTGGTGGTGCTTTTCTGGGCTGTGAGAGGTAAAGGAAACAGGTAGCATCCACGATGAGATGATGTCACCAGTCTTCCCTGTAGACCTGGGCATCCTGTCCTCCCTCCTGGGCTTTCTCAGCACACTAAAGGCCCACTGTGACATGCCAGGCTGTCGCTCTGTCCCCCCGTCAGTCTCTGAGTTCGTCAGTGAATCTCATTCCTCCTGGAATCCCCATCGTCCAGGACCTCCATGAAAGGACTGATTGAGCACACAGAAGAGGAGGGGACAGAGCACCCCTGCCAAACCAGCCTCAAAAGCTGCTCACTCACGCTTCCTGCCTGTTCACTGGGGAAGTACTGAGCCCCTGAGCTGACAGGGCACGTGGACCCCCTGGGGACCCCAGCAGCCCTGTCTGTGATGGAGCAGCAGCCCACTCAATACCCAGGGTGTGCCAGGGCTGAGATACCAAAAAGGGAGTAGTATGTAAAATCTGGAACCAGTTGCACACATAATAAGACCAGTTATGTCCTGCAGAATCCATTTCTCAATCCCCTGTGCAACCCTCAGTTACAGACAGGCCCAGGTCTCACAAGTGGGTCTCGAAGGACCACAAGTATCATTCCTATTTCATCCCTGGTTTGTACCATTCCCTAGATCATAGGACCACTCAAGGGATGGACAGCACCTTGATCCTGTTCTCACAGTACTGGCTGGAGGTCCAGAGGGCCTGGCTGCAAGCAGTGGAGAGAAAGTGGGGCAGGCCTCTCACCTGGCTTCCCCACTCACTGGCCTGTGGCCTCGGCCAGGGACGCCACCTCTCTGAGCCTCGTGTCCCCATCAGTGCACTGGTGAGGAGGAGGACCTGCTGACAGACCGAAAGCGTCTCCAGCCCAGCCAGTGCCACGTAATGTTATCTCATGCTATTCCCACCCTGCTCCTACTTCCTGGGCTCAACGCCCCCTTTGTCCTTGGCATGCCCTGGCTGGATCACCCATTCTTCCCAGGCCAGGGGAGGAGATGGAGGGGGAGACGGCCCAGTGGCCTATGCCAGGGCCCCTGACAAGATCCCTTGGCAATCAGGCCCTGGCTCTGACTTCTGTACCATCCTGTCAGATTTCATTATCAGGAATGGTAGTTTGGATGACTGGTCTGTGCCCAAGGGGGCTGGAGGTGGAGGGTCGAGTTTTGCACGCTTGTCTAGAGGCATTAGATCACCACCCCCAAAGGCCAAAGGGGTGGTCTCACCTGGTTGGCTTTCCTGTGAAGAAACCCAATGTTGGGGAGCTGGGCTTGCTTCCCTGAGCAGCCCCAGTTAGTTCCTGATGGCCAGTCCAGCTGCTGGCCATGGAGCAACACCCTGGTGTTAATCACCTTGACCATAAGTGGAAGAGCCTTGGTAATGAGTGTGCCGGCTGCTGGGAGCAAGCACCAGCTTTGCCAGCCACCGTGTGAGTTACATAATCCCTCAGACACTCCCGGCCTGCCTGGCGGGGGCAGGGTGGGGACAGCATTCCCCAAGCACGGTGCTGTCAGGAGCGTGGCGCAGATTGACACTGGAATTCCAGCTATGCTGGTTCTCTGGCTCTGGCCGTTTTCAACTAAGCCTCGGGTCCTGCCTTGAGGGTGTTCTAAGGTGGGGAAAGATCTGGGGGTGTCTAGCCTCAGAGGACAGGGGCCTCCACTCCTTTCACCCTCCCCTCATCAGGTATTTATCAGGGCTCACTATCTAGCACGGTCAGCCTGTGCCTTCTTGCATGCAGGTCTGCACTCAGGGTTGTGGGAGCCCTAGGTTGACATGTGGGTGGGCAGTCCCTACCACAGAAGGTCAGGAGAAGCTATAGGAAGAAGGCTGCACTTAATGAGAAGGTAGGTGTTCCCCAGGTGTGGAAGGCATCTCAGCTAGAAGCTAGAAACCTGCCCAGCAGGGCGGGAGGTCCTGGCACTTACCCCCTCTCCCCCGCTGCAAACACTCCAGTCTTTGAAGTTCTGTTTCCCTCATCTTGTTCAGATTCCTTTGCCAGCTAGAAGGGCATCTCGATGGAGGGGATGGTCCAGGCAAAGCCATGGAGGTGCAAAAACACCTCGGCAGGTCTCAGCGATGGGACCGTTGATGTACAGGTTTCACTCACAGAGGTCCTTCCTGAGAGCGGAGGAAGCTGAATGACCTGCTGAGTCTGTAGCAAAGCCAAGTCTGAGGGGAGGCTGTCAGACCCCAGCCTAGTGTCTTCTCACCCCCTCCCAAGCATTCCTTACACTCAGGTCTTCTGATGTCAAACCTGGAAGTAACCCTCGAGGCCCACTTAGTCCAATCCCTTTGCTTTATGGGTGAGGAATCCGAGACCTAGAGGATTCATGATTGACCTAAGTCTGCCCAGCTGGCACTTGACCACAGGGACAATAGAGATGGCGACTTCTTCCCACCGTGGGGACCAGACAGATCCCTGCACCCACCCAGGCTGCCACCCATCTTCCCTGGGCCCCAGGTTCCCTTCACCCATGGCAATCCAAGACAGCACCTGCATACCCCACCCCATCACACCTTGGAGTCCCCTCCATGGCAGATGCCCCCCCCCCACCTGTGACGGATCTTCAGAGATCCTGCCTAATGGCTCTTGAACACTTCGCACATCCCCTTCTGTCTGCAGACCTCTCCCTCTCCCCATCTCCATCCTGACTTCACAGGCTGCAGGCCCTGAGGCTCCCTCTTGGCTGCCAGCAGACCTGCTGACCCCACACCAACCACTGGCCCCGGGGACACTCTCTCCAGCCTCAGGAAGCAAAGGCTTGAGCCTTTAGAAATTGGCAAGAAAATATCCAATTTTAACAGTTTCCTGTCTCTGGAAAGGCAGGCAGTCGGGGAAAGGGATGAAAAGTCCTGAAAAATCTCATTAAAAGGGTTCTTCAGGCACTTTGGACTATGAATGACTCTTCTCAAGTTCTGGTTTCATGAGTTTTTGCAAAGGAATCTCAACAAGATGAGGGAAACAGAACTTCAAAGATTGGCGGGTTTGCAGCGGGGAAGAGGGAGTAAGTGCCAGGACCTCCCGTCCTGCTGGGCAGGCTCTGCCTGTACTGTGCAGGGGCCTGCGTGGCCCAGCCCTGGGAGGGGGGCACACAGAGAGGCACTTCTGAGGCCTCAGCAGCAAGCCAGCAGCCAGGGAGGCCGCTGCCTGTTGACAAGGGCCCAGCCCCTGCTCTGTTGAGGCAGCGAGTCCTAACCCTGGTGGGGGAAATGGCCCTGTAGAGTCCTCACGAAAGGGGCCTTTGGCTGTCAACTTCCTGAAGGCAAATTCTTCAAATATCCTGCAAACATGGCCCAGAGCCTGACCTCAGGAGACGCTCTGGAGTCCGGCCTGTTTCTATCATGTCCCGATACTCCAGCTTGTCATTCAGGAGCCATCCTCAGCCCCCATAAGCTCTGACCCACCCAGTGTCAGTTATTTACAGACACTGCGGGAGCGCCTAGCCTGACAAGGGAGGGGAGACACTGATACCAGTAACTCAGGTACAAAGTGTTCAGTGCTACCCAAGGTAGAAAGTACTCCAGACCATGAAAGAGGAGAGAACCAGAAAAGAGGGTTGTGCGAAGGGTGGGCAGGTCTTAGACCTGTGGATAGGGGAGAGAGGAACAGGCAGAGAAGCAGGGAAGTGCTGCACTTGTATAGGAATAACGAATAACAGGTGGCCAGGAGAGGTGCAGCCCTAACCACTAGGCAGCAGAGTTTACACTTTATCCTTTAGGGCAGCAGGGAGGCCCCAAAGGTTTTGAGCGGGTGCAGTGATGTTCTCAGAGCTGTATTCTAAACCATTAGTGGACTAGCGGCCACCATGAGTATGTCGAGGAGGGAACACAGCATATGCCTCCCTTTGTCCGCACAAGCCCCCACACCCCACGTGCTCACACACAGGCCACCTGAGCTGGCACAGCCTGAAAGAGCCGGCGAGGGGCCTGTTGTGAGAAGCTGGGAGGCGAGCAGCATGTGGGCAGGCATCCCGTGGGAGAGCCAGGGCAGCCTTCTTCTAGACATAGAGGAGAAAACACAGGCTCTGCAGTCACATATGTGCATTCGCATTCTGGCTTCATCTGTCAGCAGCCCCACGAGGTACCTACCTCCCTGAGCATCACCTGGAAAACAGGGTGTTTAGGCTAAAAGTAAGGCTGGGCAGGTAAGCCCCGCACACAGTGCTGGCACATGGCAGGTGCTCAGTATATGCTGGTCTCTGCTCCTCCCCGCTTTCCTAGAACCTTGAGAAATTGCCATGGAAGCAGCAGAGTGGACAGGGCACTGGGGGCGAGTCCAGATTGTCTCTGTTGCGCTAGGTGATTAGACCAGTGTCCTCCTGCTTGTGACTATTAAATGAGGGTCTGGGGTTTGATCAGAAAACTTGCTTCTAGTTTAAGGGTTCCATGACTCAGCCACTTTCGCCTTGGCCTGAGGATGGTGGGAAGGCCCCATCTCCTTCCCCAGGTCAGGAAGGTGGGGGCAGGATAATTATCAAGAGCAAACCTGCTGCCTTTCAGATTGCTTGATGACATCGTTTGTATCCTGCTGGAAGCGGCTGGGTTTGTATTGACTGCTGGGCACTCGGTCGTTGGTCATCACCCAGTAAGGGCCTCTTGCAGCTCAGTGGAGGGTGGGTGGGTGTAACAGGGTCTGGGAGAGCTGATGGGTGCTGGGAGCGCATTTCAGTGAGGGTTGTATTTCTTCTTCTCTCCCCTCATTGATTTATACAGTGAAGGAGAGAGTTTTCAAATGGTAGGCATGTCTGGGTCTAGGCAGGCAAGCAAGTGATTAATCTTAGTTTGCTGCTGCTGACAGCCAGGAGCAAGAAATAATAAAGATTTGCAGGGTGGGAAGGGGTGGGGGGGAGGAAAGGTTGCTCGCCCCCCATCCATCAGCAGGGAGCACGAGCTCCCTTCTGCCATCTGAGCATCCCCTGATCAGGTCAACCTCTGAGGCTCCAGACACTTAGCTCTGTCGTGGCTGCCCACTCCCATGCGTGAGCCATCAGGGCAGTCCCCGCAAGCCCACAGTGGGTTCCCTGGCAGTTGTTGAGTTCCCTGCACAGCCCCAGATACCTGGACTCCAGCCATTGGTCCCCAGCACAGCCCTTGAGGGGATGACAAGACCTCTTAAGGGCAACCCACCAAGGAAGCAGGTGTGTGCGCCTGGGCACCCCACACTGCCCAGCTGTGATTAGAGGGGCCCTGGGCTCATGGCCATGTGATTCTCTGTCCCGCACCTCTCTGGGCTGCCAGGCAGGTGTGAGGAGGGGAATGCAGAAGAAAGAGAGGTGGCAGTCAGCATACTGGCACAGGGCTAGCTGACTGCGACCCCAAGCAGACAGCACAGCAGCAGCAGTTGCTGTCACAGAGGAGGTGCTGGAGGATGTGGAAGGCTCGAGGGTGGGAGGGGTTTGCCTGCCTGTGGAGGGGCAGGAGGGGCTTGGACTTGGTCCTTGGAGAATGAGGAACATTGAGGCAGTTGGGGGTGGCAGGGTAAGGAGCTGTCCATGCTGAAGGACAGCAGCCCAGGAGGGGACAGAGCCTCCTGCTTTCTAGTCCACAGTCTACAGTATACCTTCACCAACACCCTCCCATCCTCCCCTCGGCCCCATCCCAGTAGAGAATTAGCTTTTTTTTTTTTTTCTTTTTGTCTTTTTTCGTGACTGGTAACGGGATTGCAACCCTCAGTGTCGCGCGCCCGTACCGCGACCAGCAATGGGATTGCAACCCTTGGTGTCGCGCCCTCACCGCACTCAACCAGTGAGCGGACCGGTCTCTATATGGGATCCAAACCCTCGGCAGGAGCACTGCTGCGCTCCAAAGCGCCTCACTCTACCGAGTGCACCACCGGGCCGGCCCGAGAATTAGCTTTGCACAGCAGTGACGATACCAGCTCTGGATCAGTCTGACTTGGGCTCTTGAAACCCACCTCTGCCACATACTAGCAGGGTGGTCTCAGTCAAAGGGACTTAACATCTGTGAGTCTCGGTTTCCTCATCTGTAAATGGGATTTCGTAGGTGTATAAATGAAGGGCTGATATATGTGAGGTGCTTAGCATCTGCCCCACATGTCAGTGCTCAATCGTGGTAGCTCAGCTTTTTCATTATAGACTTTGGAGGGCCACAGGTTGTTGGGAAAAGAGCTGGTGTGGCCAGAGCCTTATGGATTGTCTGGGTTTGACTTAGAAGTTTCTGTCCACACCGACGTCCATTCTCCTTTTAGATGCTGGGATTTTAGTTTTTGTGGGTGTAACTAGAGAAAATCCTCTGTTCCTGTGTCTGAGACTGAATGTCACAGAGCTAGAGTCCAATCTAGGCTACCCTCTTGGCTGTGTGACCTTGAATAAGTTACTGACCTCTCTGATCTCCCAGTTCCTCATCAGTAGCTGGAGGTAATGACCACCTCAGCAGTCTTTCCTTTTGGTCCCCCTCACCATCCTGCTCCCCACTACTTCCCGCCACATCTCCAGATGTTATGAATCAAGTATTTGTTTTCACCAGAACTTGGTCAGGTCTCCCCATGATCTCATGAAGAAGCATGTTTGCAGCAAGTGGGCAGTATCTCTGGTAGTACACTGAGCAGAAATCTTGGGATTTAGGGAACAGAAAGAGACCTTGTAGATTATCTGGTCCAATACCCTATACAGGGGGAGAAACTGAGGCCCAGAGAGAGGAGGAAGCTTGCTTGCCTTCTAGCTTCCCACCAGGCCATTTCTGGCAGCGTTTGAGGCAGCCTAAGATAGAGCGGGAGCTGCTTTGTTCTCACTACAGGGAGGATTTTGCATCTTTTCAGGGCTGATGGAGGAAAAACGAATTAGTGCTCAATTAGTGTGCTTCGTGTTTTCTCCTTCTGAAAGGTTTAGAGGAAATGCCACAGTTAGGAGCTACCTGCTATAGGCAAAACAGACTCCTTCCATGCTCTTTGCAGGGGACTAAGCAAGAACAGTGAACTTAGATGACGTTTTCCTTTATTCACGATTACTGGGGACGTGCGCCCTGCTGGCAGTAAACCATTCCCCAGGCCACCGCCCTAGCCATTTGAACAGCGCCTCTCCTGGTCTCCGTGCGTGGTGCTTTGGCGATTCTGGAGCAGTGCGGGTACAGAATGTGGGAAAAGCCCTGGGCTTGTAGGAAACCCAGGCACAAATCCTGCTCCACCTCTGACTAGCTGTGGAGCACCAGACAGTAATGGGACCTTGATTTGCTTCTGCCTTTCTCAGGGGTTCAGGCAGACCCCCGTTTGAGTTCTGCTTGTTCTCATTTTTTTTTTTTTTGTCTTTTTGTCCTTTTTCCACGTCCGGCAACGGATCGCAACCCTCAGTGTTGCCCCCGCACCGGACCGGGGACCGGCAACGGGATTGCAACCCTCGGTGTTGCTCCCGCGCCTCGCTCAGCCAGTGAGCGGGAACCGGTCTGCATGTGGGATCCGAACCCTCGGGCGGGAGCGCCACCGCGCTCCCCAAGCAGCGCACTATCCAGTGCGCCACCGGGCCGGCCCCTGCTTGTTCTCATTTTAATCTGCAACAAAACAGGTGTAATAAGCCCTGCCCTGCCAACCGCTCTGGGCTGCTGAGAGGCATAAGTGAGGTGATGCATGTCGGGGCGCCCAGTGTGGGGATTGATACTCAGCTGTGTCTGTCTTTCCCATGGTAACAGTGTGTGGTGAGGAAGCAGGAACTGTTACCTTCATTTTTACAGCTACAGAAACTGATGTTCGCAATATGTCACAGCTAGTGAGTAAAGAGCTGGGATTTTAACACAGCCCAATGCCTTCTTTCTGCCTTTTGGAGTCTCTCTGAACAGAAACCTCCCCTACTTTCTCTCCAGCAGGGCCTCAGAAGCTCAACCAGTGCCCAAGCAGATCTCTGGACAGTATAGCCCCAGGACCTAGTGGGATTTTATGAACAGGACCGGGGACCATGAGCCCCTTGCCAGGCATTTTTCTGCCACCTTTCCCTGGACAGTGGTGGCAGGTAGAGGGGGTCCCGAGACATAAAGCCCCTTCCACCAGCTTGTGAGAGCCTGGAAACAAAACCAACAGTGTCAGGATGCATGACCCAACTGGGAGAGCCCCGTTTCTCCCCTGGGTCCAGCCCTCGAGCAGCTGGTAAAGAAGACACAACTCCTCATTGCTCCCACTTTGCAGAGGAGGAAACTGAGGCTCCGAGAGCTTCAGGATCCTGTCCAAGGCCATGTAATCAGGGAAGGTCAAAGGCAGAGTCTGCCTGGCTCCTGGGCCACAGTTCTTTCCCTCTAGGCCTTTTGTTGCAGCTAAGCCTGGCAGTTCTCAGTTTCCACCCAGGTGCTGGACTGAAGCTGGGAGCATCTGGTGACAGAGAGGGAGGCTGAGGCCAGCTCCAAAAGGCTAGTGGTGTTCTCCATAGCTGGCAACATAGAGGTTTTCAGATGCCCATCTGGCCACAGATGTGTGATGGGTCAGGAGGAAAGGGCTGACTGCTCAGGAGCTGCCGTGCCAGTTCAGTGAAGGACTAGTGCAGTGGGAATAGAAAGGAGAAACGTGGTAGAATTGATGAGGGAAGGAAGAGCAAGGATCAGGGACCATGTCCAGATTTCCGAGTAGCTGGGTAGGTGGTGTCACCACTGGCTGCAACATGGACCTGAAATGGTCAGTTTCGAAAAGACCCAGGAAAACATCCTCCCCCTAACTCAGCTCCGCCTCTTCCCACTGCTGCCCAAACCCCGGAGGCAAGCGGGGCCCGTGCTCATTCCGCCTCACTCTGCCAGTGTGAGGTCCAGAGCACCTGCCTGTCCTAGCAGTGCCAGACGTGCCCATGGTGGGCTGGGGGCTCCCTTCCTGACCTCCATCTCCTCTGAGCCAGGTATGCAACATTACCCTTTGTCCCCCGAGAGCTCCCTGGTCCTCTCCAGTGTCTGAGCCACCCCGATTACATTTCTAGCCAGCTTTTAATTATCTCATATCAGCCTGCAGAAATCTGCCTGTGTGGCTCAGCCTTCCAGGGGAGGCATTCCAACTGCCCAGCTGTCGCCAGGAAACCTCTCATGCCCTGGGACAGTTCCCTTTTGAGGCACTGGGTGGTCTCTCCAAATGAGAAAAACAGTTCTTTCCAATCACATTTCTAACATCTTGCTAATATAACTTACTTAACAATATTATATTTTCGCAAAAGCCATCTGGGAAAGGAGGATGTGTTGGGGACCTGGGGGGAGGTCATAGGGGTGCCGCGGGAACAGGCCTCGAGGACATCTGCAGACCTCAGATCTGCCGTCAGTGGAAGGAAGGCAACATGGAGAAGGATGTGACCAGGAGCCAGAGCCCCCAAGCCCGATTCCCACCCACCGCTTCCACCAGATGGGGGTCCTCAGCAAGTTGCTTCATGTCCCTGAGCCTCTCGGCCCCGAGGCACAGGGACACAATGAGAGTGAAAGCTCTTGTAAACTCTGAGAGGCTGTGCAAATTCAGGTGGGCATATTTGCAGAGGCTTTGTGCTGACCCCAGGAAAGCGGTTGTGATACAGGGTTTTGTTTTGCTTATAGCTGGGCAAACAACTTGAAGGCCCCTGAGACAATGTGATTGGCCCCCACCTAGAGGCATTTGGCAAGGCTTGAAGCAACCAGCTTCATATAGTAAAACCCCAATGTCAAACACAGGGTTTGACTTCCCCAGACCTTTGGGCAGTTAGAGCTGGAAGAAGGGAGTTGAATCATCTGGGCCAAGACCCCGGCCTTCCGATGTAGGAAACTGAGGCATGATCAAGGAAAACAGACCTACCTTAGATTCTGCAGAGAGTTGCTGGCAGAACCCAAATGTCCCAACTTCTACCCTAGGAATTACTCTTCTGAGACCCATAAGCACTGTATTTTCTTCTCCATAAGCGTTCTTGGTATTTGAAGCAGATTATAAAATCAGATGTCAGAATTTTATAGCCCTCATTTTTGTTTCCACAGTTCAAATGCTAAAGGTATATGGGCCGGCCCGGTGGCGCACTGGATAGTGCGCCGCTTGGGAAGCGCGGCGGCGCTCCCGCCCGAGGGTTCGGATCCCACATACAGACCATTTCCCGCTCACTGGCTGAGCGAGGCGCGGGAGCAACACCGAGGGTTGTGATCCCGTTGCCGGTCCCCGGTCCGGTACGGGGGCAACACTGAGGGTTGCGATCCGTTGCCGGACACGGAAAAAGACAAAAAGACAAAAAAAAAAAAAAAAAAATGCTAAAGGTATAAAAATGCTACTTTGCTGTGTGTGAGAGTACGCACGTGGGCGTGGTGCACTCCCACCCGTGCACACCTCGCCCTCTGCTGCAGCAGAGGCTGCTCCATCCCTGTTTCTTGGTGCCTCAAGCCTGCTCTTTTCTGGGTAGCTCCCCCAGTGAGCAGCCTCTCCTCCTAGCCATGGCTGGGCTTTTGGGGTTTTTTTTGTTTGTTTGTTTTTGCCACTTTTAATAATGCTTTTGCTTTTCTTCTTTTCTCTTTTTTAAGATTACTTCACTCAAGAGGAATATCAGAAACAATTGGGTTTGGCAAAGCCAGCTTATTAGAAATGCTATAATTAGAACCACTTTTTTTTTTCTTTTGAAAATCCACACACTGCTTATGGCCCCAGGAGGCTTGGGGATCAGCCTGCCACATTCTCAGCACAGACTTTGAGGGCAGGGCTTACAAACAAGTCAGCAGCGTGACTATCATTGCCGAGTTCCTACCATGCAGCGGGTATGGGAGACAGAAGGCACATCAGACTCTAAGCTCACAGCCTAGACAAAGAGACAAGGAGATAGGTGAGGACTGTGATGGAGGGAGGGGTGGCAGAGAGAGAATGAGAGACGGAGGAAGAAAGTAGGTGACTGGGGGCATCCTGGAAGGCTTCCTGGGCAAGGCGGCATTTGAGCAGGGCATCGGAGGATAAATAAGGTTTTGAGAGGGAAAAACTAGGGAGATGATTTATTGGGGAAGTGACAGCAAAGATACAAGGATGTTTAGGTTTGGGACTAGAGGCGAGGCCTCTGCGTTGTCACCTCTCCCTGTGGTCCCACCATGGCTAGAGTGGCTAGTTGTTCAGTTTCCCTTGGAGGTAATAGGGCCCATCTCTATTTTGTTGAATGTCACCCAGTTTTAGTTTCTAATTTAAAACCGGGGTACATAAACTCAAGGACCCTCATTTCTAAATTTGACCTCTATCAGCTGGATCTGCTGACCTTGACCCTCAGGATTATAGTCTGAAGTGATTTGGCATCTACAAGATACTTTTTGTGGCTGATGGTTTCTTTGGGAGTGTGTCCTTCTGTCTCCCACCACCAGAGGGCCTGGCGCATAGTAGGTACTTGGAAACCCTTGGAAATTATATTCAGGAGAAAAATAATTACAGCACTCAAGATGAGCCATGATTGGAATTCAATCAGGTTACAAAATTCAGCCCAGCCTGTAACTACTTGTACATCACACACAGGTGCATATGTATGGGAAAAGTACAGGAAGGCACTAGGCCAAGTTGTGATTAACAGCTATCTGTGGGTAGTGAAATGGCAGGTGATTTTTGTCTTCTTTTTGTCTATTTGTGTTTTCTAGATCTTGCACAGTAAATCTCCTTTATAATAGGATTTTTTTTCTTTTTAATGAGGCAGAGCAGGAAAGCTCATTAGCTATGGAGTTAGGAGACCTGTTTCTGGTCTCAACTATCTTGAGTTCTTTGTGACTTCTTCACTGTGCCTCAGTTATTTGGGGTATTAATTGAAAGTGATCAGCAGAGAGAGACTATACAGTGTTGTGGCTAAGAGGGTGGACCTTCTGGAGCTGGAATCCCTGATTCAAATCTTGATTCTGCTTCTCATTAGCTGTGTGGCCTCAGTTTCCCTCCCAGGGTCATTGTGAAGCATAAATGAGATCATGGTCGGGGACGTGCCTTATCCTAAAGTCCTGGTCAGCTCTCTCTGGCTCCCCTCAGCATCCCTACTTTGCCCTCGAGAAAGAGGGCACAGAGAGGTGAGGGGCTTTCTTGTGGCTGTGCCAGCACTCTGCATTGCCAGCCCTGCATCCTTTCCACAATTACCTACGAAAGAGCAAGCCATGTGCCCCATCGCGGCTGAACACAGCCTCCAGGGAGACATGCACTTACATTGGGGCCAGGCGGGCTTTTTGCAGTGCCTGTGTACCTGGTGTTAGAAATTACTTTGAACAGGCTTCTGCAGAGTGTCCTCTGAGGCAGGCAGAATGATGTCAGTAACATTGATTAGAATCTTGGGCCAGTGTATGAGTTCTGACACATGTCATGGTGAAACCACTGAGGCCACAAACACGTACGATTGTGTGATCCAGGCACGTGAATTTCAGACTCACAGTTTCCAAATATTAGCATAACCCCATTTTGAGTTCAAATTTTCAGGCTAGGAAAATACTTTTTCCTGTCCTGAACTGTTTTACTCTTAACCAAAAACATCTATGAAGACACTAGGGTTTACTATTTTACTTTTCTGGGAGTTGTGCTTTTAAAAAAGCAGTCGGTTCCAATGGTAAAATTAACTTTTTGGAACTCAATTACTTGCAGCCATGCTGAAAAAATTGTAATTAATGTGGTCAACCCCTAGCCAAATAATAAAATGAAAGCTTTGTTGTGTATCAAGGCAGAAATCAATTTCATTAGGGAGCAAAGAGGCAGAGATTTAATTTTGAGAAAATTCTCCACCCTGTGGAAAGAGGTTGTCACGAAGCTATTGGAATGAATGTCCAACATGAGAAGGTCTGTCCTCACGAGCTCAGAGGGCTCTAGCACTAAGGGCTAACTGTGACCTTTCAAAATTGCATTTCTACATCTTCCATGTGTAGCCAAAGCCAATGGGCTTTTGCTTCTTAATATTCTTGGGCTCGTGTCTCTTTTGGTTTGGGTCAAGAGGTGAGTGTTGTCTATAACTGGTGACACTGCGTGTCAGTGAAATCCTGTTTTGGGGGCGTTGGGAGTAGAAAGAAGAGAAAAGGCGGACTTTAGGGAACATTGTAAACTATTTTTCATTTCACAGATGAAGAAACTGAGGCCCAGATTTGCAAGGACTGTTGGGGGTTTTTCCATTGGGAACCACTGTCATCTCTATGATTTACAAAAGGCCCTTGGCCGGGACATCTGGTGCTTCAGTCAGCTATGTGCCTTTGAAATTCCAGGGAGGAAAAACCACCCTCAGGTTAGGTGCGGGGGCTGCTGAGCAGGTGACTTTTGCTGTTGGATTTTTTGTTTTCTTAATAAATTTTACTGTATATATTTAAGGCATGCAACATAATGTTATAGGTTATACAGACAGTAAAAAGCAAATTATCTACCATCTCATAGTTACCCTTTTTTTTGTTGTTGTCTTTGTGGCAAGAATAGCTAAAATCTACTCATTTAGCATGAACCCCATGTACCGCACAATTTGATTACCTGTAGTCCTCCTGTTGTATGTCACATCTCTACACTTGTTCATCCTATGTATCTGCTACTTTGTGTCCTCTGACCTACATCTCCCCATTTCCTCCCTGCCCCTGGTGACCACTATTTTGTTCTCTATATGTTTGAGTTTTTGGGTTTGGGGTTTTTTTTTTTGTTTGGGGGGGGGGTTTAGATTCCATATATAAATGAGATCTAGTAATATTTTTCTTTCTGTGTCTGGCTTATTTCACTTAGCTTAATGTCCTCCAGGCTCATCCATGTTGTGGCAAATGGCAAGATCTCGTTCTTTTTTAGGGCTGAATAATATTCCATTGTATGTATATGTGTACCATCTATCCATTCATCCACTGACAGACATTTAGGTTGTTTCCATATCTTGGCTATTGTGAATACTGCTGTGAAGAACATGGGAGTGCAGCTATCTTTATGAGGTGGTGGTTTAATTTTCTTTGGGTATGTGAGAAGGAATTGCTGGATCATAGGGTAATTCTATTGTTAATTTCTTTATAAACCTCCATACTGTTTTCCATAATGGCTATACCAATCTTCATTTCTTTTTTTTTTTTTTTTTCCTTTTTGTCTTTTTTCGTGTCCGGCAACGGATCGCAACCCTCAGTGTCGCGCCCGTACCAGACCGGGACCGGCAACGGGATCGCAACCCTCGGTGTTGCGGCCGCACCTTGCTCAGCCAGTGAGCGGGAACCGGTCTGTATGTGGGATCCGAACCCTCGGCAGGAGCGCCGCCGTGCTCCCAAGCGGCGCACTGTAGCAGTGCGCCACCGGGCCGGCCCCCAATCTTCATTTCTACCAACAGTGTACAAGGCTCTCTTTTCCACATCCTTGTCAACATTTGTTATCTTTTGGCTTTTTGATAATAGCCATCGTAATGGGAGTATGTCGTAGTAGTTTTGATTTACATTTCCCTGATGACTAACAATGCTGAGCACCTGTCTTCTTTGGCAAAATGTCTGTGTTTTTTGCCCATTTTTAAATCTGGTTGTTTTTTCACTACTGAGTTGTACAAGCTCTATATAGATTTTGGATATCAACCCCTTATCAGATACATGGTTCGCAAATATTTTTTCCAAATCTATAGGCTGCTGTTTTGTTTTGTCAGTTGTTTCCTTTGTTGTGCAGAAGCTTCTTAGTTTGATGAAATCTCATTTACTTATTTTTGCTTTAAATCTTTTATCCATTTTGAGTTGTTTTCTTTTTTTTTTTCCTTTTTGTCTTTTTTCGCGACCAGCAACAGATCGCAACCCTCAGTGTCGCGCCCGTACCGGACCGGGACCAGCCACGGGATCGCAACCCTCGGTGTCGCTCCCACAGCTCGCTCAGCCAGTGAGCGGGAACCGGTCTGTATGTGGGATCCGAACCCTCAGTGGGAGCGCCGCCGCGCTTCCCAAGCGGTGCACTGCAGCAGTGCGCCACCGGGCCGGCCCTTGAGTTGATTTTTGTGTCTGGTGTAAGGTAACGGTCCAATTTCATTCTTTTTCATGTGAAAATCCAGTTTTCCTAGCACCATTTGTTGAAGAAACTGTCCCTTTCTGCTGTGTCTCTTGGTGCCTTTGTCAAAAATTAGCTGACCACTATATGTTTGGGTTTATTTCTGGGCTCTCTATTCTGTTCCACTTGTGTGTCTGTCTTCATGCCAGTACCATACTGTTTTGATTACTATAGCTTTGTAATATAATTTTAAATCAGGAAGTTTGATGCTTCCACCTTTGTTTTCTTTCTCAGGATTGTTTTGACTATTTGGAGTCTTTTATGGTTCATATGAATTTTAGGATTTTTTTTTTCTATCTCTGTGAAGAATGTCATTGGAATTATGATAGGGTTGCTCAGTATTTCTTCTTTACTTGTTTTGTGGGGTTTTGTTTTTTTGGTTTTTGGTTTTTGTAAAGCTATAATTTGGATCAGGTACTTTGAGTGCCCTTCATTGCAGTGCTGGTGAACCCCCTCAGTCAGTTAATGGAGAAGCCTCTGACTGGACAGAGATTGGGTCAGGAAGACCAGTGAGGGCCAGCACTGTGCTTGAGCGGTGCCAGGGCTCAGGGAGTGACTCAGCCCTAAGCAGGATGCTTCCAATCCTGAGGATGAGAATTGAGGTTCTGGGGGGATTGCTGCTTTTTTCCCCTCCCTCCACGCCCCACCCCTCACCCTGCCTGTCATATCCTATCACTGGAGACACGAAGTCTGCTGGTAGTGGCAGAGAATCCCCTACAAGTGGTTGTATCCGGGCAGAGAGTGGGGGCATTCTGGCCCCTGAGTCACTACAAAATGGGAGCAAACCTCTGCCCCTCACAGGGCCTCAATATTGCCTGTAAAACAAGGATAGCAAACCAAATGGTCTCAGAGCCTCTAGTTGGTGTCTTATCTCCCACACAAATATTAGATTCAGAGCAGTGCACACAGTAGGCTCTTAATAAGTGCCAAAGGCCATCTATGACCAGTACTGTTTAGCAGAGAAACCTCTCCTCCTTGTTCCTGTTCTGTTTTCACGTGGATCACCCTTTAGAGAGCATTGTGAAATACTTCATGTTTGAGGAAATTGATCTCAGGGCAGTAAACACCTTGCCCAGTGTCACCCAGCAACTGAGCCAGGGCCAGAACCCAGGCCTCCCACCCCATCCAGGCCACTGCCCAGCTGGAGGAGGAGGTCCTGCAGCCAGGAGGCTGCCTGGCCATTCGTGGCCTCTCAACCCCCAATGTAGCCATGAACAACAGTCCAAACAGACGAGAGACACGCTCGGGAGTCAGCCCAGGCAGCATGGAGCCAGCCTGGCAAGCCAGATGGGCAGCAACTTGTGCAGCCCCTCTGCCAGTGGGTGAAGACCAGGCCAGCTCAGAACCCCACGTCCTGCACTGCATCAGTATCCAGAAGGGCCCTGCCCTTTTTTCAAAAAATAACAAAATCTGCTGCCGGCCCCTTGTTTCATGTCCTGCTTATCTGAGGAGCTGCCAAGAAATGAGGTTTTTAACCAGCCAGCCAGCATCCAGCAAGACTTTGTTCACCCACTGACTAATTCAGACCTCAGGATGACCTTATGGACGGGCAGTGAAAGCTCCATGTCACAGATGAGGAAACAGGCTCAGGCAGGGGCGCAGCTCATAAGAGGCAGGGCAGGGACTCAGACCCAGGCCTGGGTGATCCTGAGCCCTGGGATATGTCCACCACCATCCCCAAACATCGTAAGACCCAGGTGGGAGTTCCCTGCCCAGGGTTACACCCTGTCACTCTCCAGCCTGGCCAGGTTGGTCCCAGCTTTCCAGCTCCCCTACAAACGCCATTATGCCCTCAGAGTTCCCTCCTCGGCCCTGGCGCTTACCCCTGAAGCTCCCTTTGCCCAACTTCTGTACTGTCCCTGCTCTAGAGCTCCTTTCAGGTGCAGTGTATTCCCCCAGATCTGCTGGTTGGGGTGGGCTGGCACCTTGGTCCTCGGAAACAGCAAAATGACAAAAGCACACTTGTGCCAGTGAGATGGCCAGGGTCCATTCAGGCTGAGGCTGGCCGCTTTCTACCGAGGACAAGCCCCTCCCCGCCCATCCTCTCCTTAGAGCCAGGGTTCAGATGTGCTTATTCTGCACCCCTCCCCTTGGGCCAAACCATCTAGCAGATCTGTGTGTGTCTTAACCCTTAAATAGGAGCAGGACGACGTAACCTCGCCAAGCGCTCGCTCTTGCGTTGACGTTCCCATTCACCCCCCAGCGTTTCTGAGAGGAGGAATTCTGGGCACTGGCGACCAGCACACGGTGTGGCTTTAACCTCGGCACTGCTGACGTTGGGGGGGGGTTACTCTTTGGTGTGGAGGCTGTCCTCTGTGCGGTAGTGTTTAGCAGCATCCCTGGCCTCTTCCTACCAGATGGCACCCACATCTTCAGACATTGCCATGTGTCCCCCTAGGAGGGGGTGCGGAATCGCCCTGGTTGAACCCCGGCTCTAAGGAAAGGATGGGCGGGGAGGGACTCGTCCCCAGTAGAAAGGAGCCAGCCTCAGCCTGAAGGGACTCCATCTGTCTCACTGGCATACGTGAGCTTTTGTCATCTTGCTGTCCACAAGCCCAGATCCACTGTGGCCAGTGCTGTACCCACCTTCCCCGCTCCATGAGGGTAGCCATTCTGCCCTGCCCTGTCCCTCTTGGCTGTGCTGGACCCCCACCAACCCTGGGAGGTCCCTCATTGGCTTGAGAGCTTCTGCACTGAAGGGACCCCCCTCCACCTTTTCCAGATGGGGACTCTGAAGCCCAGGGAGAGGGGCCTTGCCCAGCCAATGACGTCACTGGGATCAGTTTGAACCCAAGCCCCTGACTTCGGTCCAGGGCTGGGCTCATTCCGGCTGCCACTACCAGCCCCACCTGTCTGAAACACCTAGGCCTTCATGTTCCTAGGACAGTCCTTGATTAGAGGTAAAAGAAAAATCCCTAGACCCTTTCCCTTTCCTGAAGCTCTGACAGCATCTCAGACATTCCCCCTCCTTGCGCTTTTCATGTGCCCTTGGCCAGGTCTGAGGCTGGTGGGAACACGACCAGGGGCTGCAAGTTGTCCAGCCCTGGCGAGCGTCACTGCCTCCCGCTCACACACCCCCAGTGACAGGAGGCTCACCCCCTCTGCTGTGCGCCTCGGCATTGAAAACCTCTTGTCTGACACTGTTGGAGTTTCTCCTGAGAAAATTGCCCAAAATGAGCTCATTTCGACACACCTACTACTTTGTGTATAAAAACAAGCCTTATGCTCCTACATGTTTGCAGGAGAGGCATCTGCCAGCCCTCCTTCTGCCTAGAGATGGCTTTTTGTCATGATTTAATGAAGGCCTTCACCCTGGGCTGCCAACTTAGAGCTTGAGAAATACCCAGAAGCTTGGGAAGGCTAATCACTGCTGATGCATTTATTGAAACTCTCATCATTTGGTTGTTAATCAAGTTATTTGGCTCAGCAGTGTTCATATTTAGATGTTTGTTCAAAATAATGTGGCATATGTGTCTTTGCCTTGTCATTTGAAGGCTGTTTTGGAAGGTGGTGGGCGGGATGCAGGCTCAGCCATGTGGCCTCGTGAGCCTCTCACCTTAACTCCTGTGACTCTATAACATCAGGGGAGGGGCATGGAAGGCTCCTAGTTGCTCGCTGAGGAAACCCTGATGTCCTTGCACTGTGACCCAGGCATGGTGCTTCTCTCTCTGGCCTTACCCAGGCAGGGTGTCTGGCATATAATGCCAGCCTGCCCAGAATCTTTGTGAAGCCACGTGCTGGTCCAGTCGTGGACTTAGGCAGCATTTAAGATCTTCTCAGCCATCGTGCCAGAGGCAGTCCAAGCCCTGTGTAGGCGGGATCTGCCTGGTTCTGGGTGATGATCAGACCACAGAGGGGATCCATTCAAATATTTCCTTTAAGATGCTACCATGAGGTCACACCTCAGCGCTGGGGAGGTGTCTGAAGAGAGGTGGCCCAGGTCCAGGCTGTGGCTCTCCTTACATGTGGGGTTCTCTGCTTCCCCTAGGACCCCTCTTCTGCGCTGAATGCTGTCCTGTAACAGTAGCCTGCTTATCTCTTCAGAGGGGCCCCAGATCTCCCCCCTCCTTCGTCTGCAGTGTACCGAGGGGCAAGTGGAACAGTATGTTTGCACGGAAGGCCATTAGCTGGGTCTGGCTCTGCCTGGAGGCTGGTAGACTTGTGTTCAGTCTCACTTCTCTCCTCAGTGGCAAGTCACTTACACCTTCTGGCTCTGTTTCCCCACCTGTAAATTGGGTCCAAGGAGACCCATCTCTTGGGCTTGCTGTGAGGATGTCATAAACTCCCAGTGGTGTGGCCACACAGCAGATGCGATTGGTAATACTGTGCTTCTCGAATCACCAGGCAGAGCATGCCTCTCTGCAGGCCCTCACTGGTACTGTGAGTGGCTGCACCTTCAAGGAGGAGAGTTGCTCTAGAGACAGACATATATATACCCAGCAAAATGTCCCATCTCCTGGAGGTCAGAGAGAAGGTGGAAGGGAGCAGACCCTCTGAGCCAGGAAGCTGCTGCTTTCAAGAGTCAGCATTACCACCCTTCAGAGAGGGTCACAGCGGGAACTACCTGTTCGCAGGCCCCTGGGTGGGCGTGGAGGTACCTTGCCGTGGTCACCCTTCAGGCTGGCTCCGTTGCCCAAGGTCACAGCAAGTTAGCATTAGAGCTGGGCCTGGCTCCCCATTGATTGAGCACAAATGTCCGTGGCTGCCTCCACCACCACTAGAGCAGGTGCAAGCCTGTGGGGTTGGAAGGCTGTCCCCATGCTGAGCACAGAGCTGTGTCCCCAGGGCCCTGAACGTGAGCACTGGGTGCCCTCCTCATGAAGGGAGGGGACTACGACACCTCCCTCCCCAGAGAACCGTCCTGCAGCCGATTGTTGAGTTCATCTTGAATGCACGAGCTCATGCTCTCTTTCCTTCCACTGATCTAGCCCCAGGAATCTTTGCATGAAGTAGGATTCAGATGCTTAAAGTGGCTCCACAAGAAGAAGAACCAGGACCACAGAGAGGGGAAGGCCAGGTCTCACCTCCGCCCCTTCAGGAGGACCATGGCTTTGGGAGGGAACTTGTCTCACATTCATGTTCCATTTATTTAGGCCTGTGCAGGGGGCGCTGGCTGGCTCAGGGGTCCCAGGAATGATTTCTAATCCCAAGGAAAGAGGGGCCCTTCCTCGTGGACTTCCTGGGGCAGGACTTTTCTTTTTGAAGGGAGAGGCATATGCTTTGTACCCTAACCTCGCAAGAATGACCCTCTGGAAGCTGCCTGTGGCTCTGCCAGTCCTTTCTGGCCTCTGCTGGGATGAATGCAGACCAGAAAAAGCAACTGTGTCTGGCCTCAGAGTAGGCCACACTGGGGGACAGGGTGCAGCAGCCACCAGCCTGTCCTCAGGAGCTCATAATCTGGAGGGGAGGATGATTGGGACCGCATTGCCCTGGCTAGACCCTAACTAGGTAATTGATGGATGGGTGGAGTGCCCAGCTGTGGGCCAGAGCAAGTAAGGCTGGACCTGCTGAGGACACCATCACAGTGACAGACAGGGTCCCTGATGGCATCTCACAGAGCTGCAGCGAAGCTACATCATGGGGCAGAGAGAGTCCAAAGTCCCACCTGGACACCTCGACCCATCTGGTGGGATAGCTGAGGAGGGGAAGGTGAGGCTTCGGTGGGAGCTTCAGATCCTGAATGCCAGGCTAAGGAGAGAGCACAGGCTTTGGAGTCCAGCAGACATAGGTTCAAATCCTGGCTCCACCATGTCCCATGAGACAAGCCACACGGCCTTCCAGAGCCTCAGTTTCCCCGTCTATGAACAGTGATAGTTGTACCAACTTAGCATTGCTGTGCAGTTTAAATAAGATAGCATCTGGCAGCAGCTCAGCTCAGTGCCTGGTGCCCAGTAGGGGCTTGTTAAGTGCTGGGTGTCAGTAATGCTGTGTTGATGGTGGGGAACCATGAACGGTTTTGAGCTGAGGACAATGTTCTGGGGGCATCTGGGTCAGGAGAGCATCTCCCCAAGTACATTTCAGGCAGAGATGAACAGAAAGCCCCTGTGTGTATGGATTCCTGTAACTGGGTCCTACTCACTAGTCCCAGAGGGCAATTTCCTTCCTTCCCAGCATAAATATTATAGGCAAGTATTTTTAAATCATTTCATCATGAAAAGAAGCGATTTAACATAACTATTACACAAGATTCTTCATGAAATATGCATCAAGCAATTAGGTCTAAAAGCGAGAGGTGAGGCCTCGCACTCTGCTCGGCGGCCGGCAGCTGGGCGCTGAGTGATGTTTTATTAAAGCCCATGATTATGAGGCGAGGTGGGGCCTGTTATTAGGCGGCGTGCCAGGCACATTTGATAATCCTGGTGATGAGGAGGTGCTTTTTGTGATGATAATGAGCTATCTGGATGCTGTGACAGCCCCAGCACCCCTGGCCTCCCCAGTCTTAAATGGGAATCGTTAGGTCACCCACCAGAGATGCCCCTAGTTGTGACTTTGCTCTCGCAAGATGTCCTATCAAAGGAGACAGGGCTGCCGCAGGAGCTTGGCAGGTGGCAGGAGTGTGGCCCCCGTCGTCAGCAGCAGCATCCGGTCAGAGCTCCACAGGGACCCATGCCTTCCTAGAGCGATGGTGGTGCTGCTGCTGCCGTATAGGGGTATGAGGAGGCACCGGCCGGAGCCCAGTGTACCTGGCCCTGGATACATGGGCCTGGGCTCTGCTGCACCTGCAGCCCCCCTTGCGATGTGCCTTGGGCCAGGATGGTACACTCTGTCTGGCCTCAGTTTCCTCCAAGGTACCTCGCGGAGTAAGAGGAGATGACCCCAGGCCGCTTCTAGCTCCAAAAGTGTTCGGAGCAGACCCCACATCCCTGAGCACACTCCTTATCTGGTGCACGCCTCTGTGCACCACAGAAATTTTAAGTTCTTTTTATGCTGGCATCTTCTTTTGTGTGGAGTTGGGAGTCATTAAAGCCATCCTGGCAGCTGCTTTTAAATCTTCCGCTATTGCTAGGTGGCATCTTGCTCGTGGGAACCTTGCAACCAGTCAGGATGTGTTATTACAGCAGGTCTTGGGTGTGTGTGGACAAGGCATCCCTGACCCTTGCATTGGTGGGCATTGACAGTCTTGGGACCTGAGAACCCCTTATGGTGAGGTCATCACCCTGCCTTCTGTCTAGGGGCTCCGGCGGGTCCCTCGGACGGCCCCTGTGTGTGTGCCACAGGTGGCTTTTCACCCACAGCCTGTCTGCTGTCTGATCTACCATCAGCTCTGCGCAGTGGGCACCGTGGAAGTTGAGGCTCAGCGTGGAGGAGACATTTGCTCAGGGTCTGACACCTCCTGCCTGCCACCCTGCCTGCCTCACGTGGAACACTGAGGGTTCAGTAGGGCCCTCTCCTGGGTCTAGAAAATGCTGAGGTCAGGAGCACCACAGGCTCGCCGGGGAGGGAATCAGGCACTGCTGCGGCTGACTGTTGTGTGGCCTTGGGCCGTTCACCTCCACTGTGTGTGCCTCAGTGCTTCACAACATAGGGCCTGGCTCACAGGAAGTGCCCAGAAAACACTGACCCCAAAGGCGATCCTGGCTGGTGCCCCAGTGAGGGCAGCAGTGGAGGGAAGGGGTAGAGCTGCCTCCAGACCCCTTCCTGCAGGAAGCCCTCAGGACTAGACAGCAGATTACATTCACACACAGGAATCCAGGACGTAGGGCTGAAAGCATCCTCAGAGGCCTAGAAAGCCACCCCATGGGTCCAGCGGGCAGGCAGGGGCAGAGCCCAGCAAGGCATAAGAATAGCCTGAGGGCCAGAGAACCACGGGGGGCAGTGCTTAAGCCCAGGAGGGTCAGCGTGTGGGCCCTTCTCCATCTGCCCGGGAGTGCTCAGGCCACAGGCGAGGAGGTTATGGGGCCTGAGCTCTGGTCCCAGCTGTGCCTTGGTCTCAGCTTCGTGACCAGCCTGCCCCCTCGGCACTGCCTGGTTCAGGGTGATACACCGTCGGGTGCTTAAATAGGTGAGCTGGATGTCAGGGTTGAGGGACAGACAGCGGGCCGGGCACGTCAGGAGGGACTTAAGGGAGGCGTCTGGGCTCATCTCAGCCTGGCAGCCACTCGCCTCACTATATGTCAGCAGCCGGGGTGGAGATGACAGTGCGTAGCTTTTAATACCTGGTGGCCATTCCAAGCCCGTGGCCTGGGAACGGAGGAGCTTCTGCCTCCACTTCTGGCTCTGTCAGAGCCATTGCTGCCCACTTTCCTTGCTGAGTGGTATAAGAACAAACCAGCGTGAAAGTGTCACATTAACCTGCATGGGTTCCTTTCCTTAACCTCCTTGAAAATGAAATCTGCCTTCCCACAGCGCAGAGCTGTGACCCTCTTTCTTACATGTCCTCTGATTCCCTCCCCAAGCTGTAGATCTGTGAGAATCACAGCCTGACAGCCTGGCACCCAAATGTCACCCCACTCAGTGCATGTGCCCAAGGTCCCACCTTGGGACCTTGGAGGAGTCCAAGGCTCCTCCCTGCTTTCTGCTCACACACACCCTCCAGGCAGAGCTGAGCCGTGGCCTCCGAGACTGCGTCCCGCTGTTCTCTCAGCCACGCGCTTTCAGCACATCGTTTAACAATCCCCGTCCTTTCCATGCTGGCTCAGATTTGTGGTCTCTCGTGCGCGGTGGGCAGATGAGTGCTCACTCAAATGGGGCTTTACATTTTTCATTTAACACGTACACACCGTTTCCTTTCTGAGGCCTAAGCAAGTGCACATCCTACTTCTCAGACACGTCGAGGCAATTCTCCGATGAAATGACCCTTTACTGAGGAGAAGAACTTGCCACAGGCTCTGTAATTAGAACATTACCAGCCTTTAAAAATCTTGATTTAAATTTCAATTCTTTACAGGAATTATTCTCTCTTGAAACATAATTGCTCTCCAAACGATTTCCTTTAAGCCGAGGGTGACATCTCTAAATACATTATTATGAGCAGATGTAGTGCTCGGTGCCCGCACTTCATTAAGCATTTGTTCTGCCCATTTGAAAATGATCCTGGAACCCAAATTAAGGTATTACTAGAGCGGGCGCTGGTAAGCTTGGGGAGCCAATTCTGCATGGAGGAGGTGTGTTTAAGCCCCCCAGGGTCCCGTGGGAGCAACAGAAGTGAGAAGAGGAGTTTGAACCCAGAAGGGCCCCAAACCTCCCACGTCCACATGGACCCCTCAACCTCGCTGGGAATGGGCTGTGGTCTCCTGAAACCCAGGCTCCTAGAGCTGTTCATAGTTAACAGTGCCCAGGGACAGGCCCTGGAGATGGTAGCAGGAGGTCGGTCGGAAGCCCCGGCTTTCTAACTAAGTGACAAATGTGCTTTGGAAACTAAAGCATCCGCGGATGTGGTGGTAGAATCATAATAGAATCCTAACAGGCCAGGCTTGGCGCTGAGTGGGCAGGGAAAGGGTGTCCTGGCAAAGGCAGGTTGATGGAGGTGAGTGACCTAGTGTGGCTGGAGCCCTGGGCATGAGGTGGCAGAGGTTTGCTGGGTCAAGCAGGTGCTGGCAGGAGGGCCGTGGCTTTTGCCACCTAGCATGCTGATGTGGGGCAGGCTGCAGAGGCCACAGGGGGACACAGGTTCTGCTCTGATCTCCAAGGACCCATCGCTGCCCTTCTCAGTAGACATTTCAGGGACTCCTCTCAGGCAGGCCTGAACCTAGGCAAGGTGGGCACAGAGACTGGGTCCTGCTCGTGGCACTCCCTGGGGAACTGGGAGGGTGCTAAGTAATTAAATTCAGAAAGGCAAGTGCTGATGGAGGTGTGAGTGTCCCCAGTACAGTCAGATGAAGGAAGGAGCCCATGGGAGCCTGGAAGAATGCCTGGCAAAGGAAACACAGCCAGGCCTTAAAGAGATGGGGCTTGCTGAGAGGAAGGAAGCAGTCTAGGGCATGCCAGGAAAGAGCACATTCTGCCCACATTCCATTGGCTGAAACCAGTCCCATGGCTAACTGGGTGCAAGGGAGGCTGGGAAATGCAGTCCCTGGCTAGGTGGCCCCTTCCCAATAGATGGTTGCCAACTATTGAAGGGGGAAAACAGCTCACCTACCTTCCCTGCCACTCTGTTTCCTCATTTGTAAACGGGATGATGACCCTGCCCACTTGTCATGGTATCAGGAACATGAACACACTTTGTGGAAGCAAGGCTTACACAGGCACCTTGCATCAGTATTAGGAAGAGGGCTGAGTTTTGTTTTGGTTTGGTTTGGTTTTTTTCCTGGATAAGCCCCCAGAAGCTCTTGGTGTTGGAAGACTCCTGCAGCAGTGGTTGCTGCTGATTCCTGGTCAGGTGCTAGAATTGGGGGTGCCCTTGGGTGCAGCTGCATTTCAGCTGGTCCTGGGCCTCGATGCTGCCTTGGAGAGGGGCAACTCAGGGCTGCTTTGTGTCTGTGCTCGCTTCTGTCCCAAGCAGCCACGCTAGCAGGAATCTGGCCTCGGCCTTAGTGCCAGAGGAGCAGTTCTCCTGGGAAACAAGTGTGAGCACAGGCCACTCTCTGCTCAGAATGCACTTGAGTGGCTCTCTGACAAAGGGCTTCCCTGCTCCGCGGCCCCAGCAGTGGGGCAGTCTCAGCCTTTGCCAGTCGCCAGGTCCTAATAACCTCTGTTTTGTTCACAGGAGCAACCAGGGTTTTATGCACATGAAACTGGCCAAAACCAAAGAGAAATACATTCTGGGTCAGAACAGTCCCCCGTTCGACAGTGTCCCAGAAGTCATCCACTACTACACCACCAGAAAGCTACCCATCAAAGGGGCCGAGCACTTGTCCCTCCTCTACCCTGTGGCTGTGCGGACCCTGTGAGCGGACCAGCCCTGCCCTGCTCTGTGACAGAGCCCAAGACTCGGAAGAGCCGAGGCACCCACCGACCAGCCCGGCCACTGCTGCCAGTCATGTCCAGTTTGTGTCGTGTGTATGGTACTAGCACACCACTGCATGTCTCTAGAATGCTGTTGCCCCTTCTGGGGGCTGGAAAGGCCTGGATAAAGACCGAGGGAGGCCCACGCACCACCCCAGCCCCCACCCCAAACCCCTCCTTGAGTTTCTGTGAGTTAAAATATTTGCAAATCCAAGAGATGCCTTCCAGGGTGAACAGAGGCACTGCGGCTCCGCGGGTGGGGCAGGAGCTCCCTGGGTTGCATCTCTTTGTTCTCCAGCTGTCACGGATTCACACCTGTGTAGGGACAGAGTTTTCCCACGGGCCCCACTGGGGCTGGGAGCCAAATGCTGGCACTTCAAGAGCCCAGGAGGCCCCAGGGTCCCGCCCTCACCCTGGTGTGAGAGTGTGCGTGTGTGTGTGAGCACATACGGGGGAGAACATGGTCACACACCGATGAGTAAACCCACTAATCTACTTTTAGTCACTCAGTGTAATCATTAGATCGTCAAGGAATCATTGTGCTGTCAAAAAGAGGATTCAATTATTTATGAATAGGGTGTGTAAATAAAATAGTCATTTAATATATAGTCTTGTCACTTTTTTTTATATATACCAGAGGGTCTCTTGGGGGGGGTAGTGCTTGCCTGCTGGTTTCATTCCCAGAGCAAGGTGTGTCTCCTTGGGGCTTGCTGCTGTGACAGGAACTGGGCAGGGGAGAGGAGCGGGGTCCCAGCTCAGGCCCTCAGCAGGTTCTGCTCTGGGAATGGGGCTGAGGCGGTGGAGGAGCACTGCTTGGCCAGAGGGGTTTTCTTTGTTTGCCCCCTGAGAGTCGACCTGTAGGAAGGTACAGCCAAACCCTGCGTCCAGGCTCACCGAGCTGCCAGTGGCAGCCAATGGTAAGTCTGTGTTAACCCCTCAGGTCCACAGCCGCTAGCAATCCCCGTTATCTAGTCAGTGCCACTCTGTGAGGTATTTAACATGTGGGGAAAGGGAGGCTCAGAGAGGGACAGTAATTTGGCCAAGGTCACACAGCTTATAAGCAGCAGAACAGGCTCCACGGCTGATGCGCTTCCATTGGCTGTGTGGTCTCGCGGCCACCCTGCTCCTGGGGGAGGGCAGAATCCTGACCTTTCAGGACACAGAGGGCCCCCTCGGTTGTCCATACTCTGCTTCCACACAGATGAAAACACCTGCACTCGCCCAAGCTCTGTCTTGCCCCTGTCCTCGACAGGAGCAGGGGTTCTTTCCATACGTTCAGGGCAGACCCTAAGAAGTCTGTGAGTTACTCAGTTTCCTGCTTTCCCACGCACCCAGCAGCAGGACAGGTGTGACTGCCATCTGCTGAGTGAGGTGCCAGGGACCCAGCTCCGGCAAGGGCTCCGGAGCCTTCACCGGCTCTCATCCTCCTGCCTCAGTGGACTGGAAGTCTGGTGGCTGTGGTCCCCAGAACACATGGAAAGAGCACGAGGGGCCAAGTTTGAGCCTCACCAGCAGGTCTAGACATTCAGCACTGCCTGTGTCTTTAGGGCTGGCTTAGAGATGGCTTGTTCCCTGTGCAGATGTGGAGACAGAGGCCCAGAGAAGGAAAGGCCTTGCCAAGGCCACCTGTCAAGTTGGGGCAGAGCAGGACTAAAAGCTGTGCCCCTTTAGGTGGCTGCTGTGGATTCCAGTGGTACGTGTCCAAAGCCGTTTCCTTGGCGATCTGCCTCCCGCGTCCTTGTCTGTCCACGCGGCCCCCGCCCTCGTGATTCTCACGCTGGCTGTGGCCCAGGTCTAGTCTCCACATAAGTCAATCCTGACCCTGTGCCCATTCTGCATTTTCTGAAGGGAAGGAGAATCGCTGGGGTGATTCGTGTTTGCTTTCTTTTGGGCTGGGGGTTGGGGATGAGAAAATGAGGGAGGAGTTGTCGCTTGTCCAAACAGAGGTGCCAGCAGAGTCGGGATCCAAGGAAGCCATGGGAGGCTGGGGTGTGGGAGGCCCCCGCTGTGCGGACATCCGCCCAGGGCCGGCCTGTGCTCCTAAGAGGCTGTGCCTGCGGGCTGAGCACAAGCCGGCCTGCTCTGCCCTCTGGCCTTTGCTTCCTCGAGGGATTCCCGGGACCCTCCCTCCGACCCCTGCCCCCATCTCCCTGCAGTCGCCCGGGAGGCCCACCCGTTCCCCCGAGGGACCCAGGCGGGCAGAGGAGCCAGCTTACAGGATGGGAGCTGCTAAAAGGAGTTTTTTTCCTTCACTTTACGAACCTCTCCCTCTTCTTCCTCTGATTGTGACTGTTTCCTCTGTCAGCGTGTATTCATGTTTTCTTGGACATCTAACAATTGAAACAGCTTTTCCCTTTCAGAAACACTCACATGCAGGTTACTGGCTTTTTGTTTTGGCTTTTTTTTTTTTTCATCTGCTGCCAATTAATGGGGGAAAAAACTGAGCTGGATTTCTTTGAGGGGAACAAAGCTCCCTGCCACACAATGCCTCGCCCTGGGCATTTCGTCTCAGGACACAACCTCCAGCTTGGAGCCACAGCGCGGTTTTTCCTTTCTGTCCCTTTGCTGGCTCCATTGTTGGCCATGACGCCTGGACCACTTCAGCAGCTCTGTCCTTGAGCACTGAGGAGTCAAGGGCCCTTGTGGCAGAGCAAGATGGCGCCAAAGGAAGAAAGGCGCCTTGTGGGGAAGAGGGCCCACCTGCCTGCCAGTCCTGAGGCCCTCAAGTCGGAAGAGCCGCCCGGGCTGGCCCCGCTCCTGGGGAGAGGCTCACAGAGCAGCCCTGCAGGGACGTCGTGCCGAGGCCGCGCCTGCGGGAAGCCGGCCTGTCCCCGCTGCAGCCCACAGCGCTCTGCTTCCAGCGGTCACAGGACCGCAGGCGTCCTTTTTGAGATTTGGAACACCAAGTTCTGGCGGCTCTTGAGACAACCTCTAGGAAGTGGTTGATGGCACCTGACCAGGAGCCTGGCAGGATGGGCAGCCGGGCTCGCCACTTGCTCTCGCAGGCCCTAGGGACAGTGCACGCACACACCCAGCCGGCGGCGCAGGCTGGCACTTGGAGCCGGCCTAAGGATGCCCGGGAAGGGTCCAGGCTGAATCAGGCAGTGGTCCAGCAAACTGCCACATCTACCTCTTCAGCCGCCCGGAATTGGTGACCAGCAAAGACCAAATCCAGAACCCCATAGGAGGGCCGGCCCGGTGGCGCACTGGATAGTGCGCCGCTTGGGAAGCGCGGCGGCACTCCCGTCCGAGGGTTCGGATCCCACGTACAGACCGGCTCCCGCTCACTGGCTGAGCGAGGCGCGGGAGCAACGCCGAGGCTTGCGATCCCGTCGCCGGTCCCCGGTCCGGTACGGGGGCAACACTGAGGGTTGCGATCCGTTGCCGGACACGGAAAAAAAGCAAAAAAAAAAAAAAACATAACAGAACCCCATAGGAACCTGCTGGCAGGTGCCCTCAGGACACGGCAGCCTCAGCCTCCATCCCCCTTGTTGGGGCCGTGTGTGTCACTGCCTGTACCCGCCACCTACTGCTAAAAAGTGTCCTGTAAAGCTCCAGTTATGTGTGATTTGCTGTATAATGATGTATATTTAATGTGAAGCTTTTAATACACCAGCGTATTGTTTAAGTGTACCTCCTTGGGCAGGCATGTTTTATTTGTTCAGAATGCAATCGTGTGCCCCAGAATCTGGTTGGATTGCTTCTGCTTGCAAAGGCTGAGCTTCCCCCATCATCCCCCAGAGGTGGATTGTGACAGGAAAAAAGGAAACTTCCTGCTTCCTAATTACAAAGAGCATAGAGCCCCAGTGAGCTCGTTAAGTGGAAACAGATTTGTTCAGGAGATCATTGAGTTCCTACTGGTCCTCAGGGCTGGTGGACACAGAGGTGAATGGGACCCAGCCCCTGCCCTCAAGAAGTTTCCAGGGTGGGAAATGGAAAAACAAGCCATTAGATGTAGAGCTGAGCCAAGGGAGCCTGCAGAGAGGGTGTTCCGGGCCAAAGTAACAGGTGGCAGGATCATCAGGGAGAGTTGAACAGGGCTTGGGCTGGCACAGCCTGCCTTGGTGGGAGATGGCGAGGATCCTGGGTCTCCAAGGGCTTCATCCTGTGGAGGCAGATGAGCAGGGCAGAGGTGGGGCATTTGTCACCTCGAGCTGCAAAGTCACTCTTGGTCTGCCTGAAGACTTTGGGAGGTGCTGGCCTCCTGTTTTCTAGGGAAGGCAAGTCCTTAAGGAGGGGAGGGCAGAGCACGTGTCTTGGCACACAATCTCCCATTGTTCACACTGACACCATCACCCCGATGACATCATGAGGCAGCCTCAGTTTACTGGGGCAGGGAGGGCGTGAGAGGGTCTGCCACCCAAGCTCCTCGCTCGCACGTAGATCACCTGAGGGGCTATAGGTTTCCCCAGCATGTCAGGGAGCCCACTCTGAAGTGCTTTCCAACACCACCACTCCCAGAGAACTCACCTGCCTCTCGTCCCTCCCTCCCTCCCAAGAACCGTGGCCTTCTGTCCCCCAGCAGGCCCCTTCCTCCCGCCCCCAGGACTCAGGCTTTGGTTCCCCTCTCCGCCCTCCCCTCCCACAATCCAATGACTCAGAATCCACACCTGACTCCAGGCCCTTCAGAAAACCACCCCCACCCCCACACCCACACCCACTTGTGCTCAGGGAGGGTGCGTGGTCCTGGGGACAGAAAACGTCCCTGGGCTCAACCAGGACCAGGGGCCACAGGTATTGTCAGTGCTCTCCTCCAGAAATTTCTTGAAGAGAAGGAGAAAAGGTCACCTGTAGACCCTGTTTTACATTTGGGGGAGTTTTTTCTCTTTCAGTTCAATTTAATGAACATTACACATGAAGAGGGAAGAACTGGTAACCAGGAAGGGGAGCTGAGCACAGGAAACATCTTCCTCAGCCGGAGTCCACAGAAGGGGAGACAGCCAGAGGCCTTCGTCTCTGCACAGGGCCAGCAGGGCAGGCTGCAGACTGGGCTCAGAGAGGAACAGAGGCTTGCTCAAGGCCATGGGGCAAGTCTCCACATGCCTCAGGGTGCTTGAGGGTGGCCAGCTCAGAGTGACACCTTGGTCGGCGTAGCTCTGGAAAGACTGGGTTGGAGCTGGGGGGGGTCTTCTCGAAAGTTTATGAGCCGATTTTTTTCTCACTGGCTCCCGGAGCATCCCAGGCCTGCAGTGACTGATGCCATCTCTAGCTTTGGGAGACAGTTTTCAAAGAAACCATGGTCTGACCAGGTGGCAGAAAGTCACCAGTGTGGCTCTGGTGCCCTCGTGTGGTTCCCGTCAGCATTGCAGCCAGCCTCTAAGTCACCAGGGCCCAGAGAAGGAAGAGGCAGGCATGTAAACATAAACGGCAGGCAGTGCAAAGTGGTGGGTGGTGAGTGCTCTAGCAGAAGGGACAGAGGGAGTGGCATCTGAGCCCAGGCCTCACATGCGGGGAGTAGGGGCATCCTGGGCGGAGGGACTGCAAGAGCTGGGAGGCTCCCTCTGCTCCTAACTCAGGCTCTTTCCTCTGCATCCCGCTCTGCAGCCCCAGTAATTCATGCCAACTGAGAGGGAAGGTCGGGCCGAATTAGAACAGCTCAGTACGGAACAATGTTATGCAATATTATTTTAAAGTTACTGACTTTCTGATTATAAAATTAACATGTACTTACTGAACCAAATATGTATTTCAGGAAAATATAAAGAAAATAAAAATTACCCTAAACTCAAAAATCAGTGCTGTTAACATTCTGAAGCATGTCCTCGGTCAATTTTCTATACATATAACCCTCCACTTTCCACTTAACACAGTACCATGTCCTTTTCCCTTCGTGTTATTAAATCTACAATATGATCTTTTTTTCATTGTTGCATAATATTTTGCCTTAATTTAGTTAACTTATTCAAGTTTTTGTATAACTAGCTCTGCAGGTAATGTCTTTGGAAATTTTTATCCATAGTTCTGGTTTTTTTGTAAGAAGAAATTCACAGAAGTGGCAGTACTGGGTCAAAGGCTGGGTACATCTTTAAGACTTCTTATCCTCCAGAGACACCCTGGTTTATCTTCCACTGCCATGTCTGGGAGTGTCCCCAAAGAAAAGCTGTTTGGTTACATTGAAGGACTTTCAGCAGCTTGGATTTTGCCTAAAATGTAAGGCATAAGCTAAGCAGTTTCCTTTCATCAGAGACATCTTGAGTTCAGGCAATAGGGGCTGTGGGGTGGGACAGGAGGCTACCTGGGCTCTGCTTGTAGGGTGACCAATTTTTCCTTTTCTGAGGGGCTTTCCAGCATACAGGACTCTCAGTGCTGAAACAAAGCAAAATGGAGCAGTTGGTCATGTGACCCTGGCTGCCAGCTCCCGGTGTGATCCTGCGCAAGCCCTTTACCTTCCATTCAGCAGAGGCTTCGCCTGCCCTGTGAGGGGTGAGGTCTTGGGCTGCAAGCCAGGGCTGGGGGGACCCAGAGAAGCTCAGAAGCAGCCCTGCCCTCCTGGGGTGCAGGAGAAAGGTGAGAAAAGGAGCAGCTGTCATCCAGGGGCTCACCAGGCAGCCCAGGCTCACATTCTAACCCTGTCCCTTTCCGCTGTGACCTGGGCCAGCTGCAGAAAGCTTCCGTGTCCTCCACTGTAAGACAGCACAAGAGAAGTGACCTCACGAGGTTATTGCAAAGATCACACGTGGTGTTGGATGAACACCCTTAGCACGCCTTAGCAATGTCAACCTTCAGGTAATGTCAGCTGGGATGAGAAGCTGTAATGGCAGAGGCCAGTACAGCCACAGGAGGTCTGCGGTGCCAGGAGGGATTCCCGTTGGAGGTAAAAGTGGAGTCCATTTTACAAATAAAAAGTGCCCTAACCCTCCTGCACATCTGCAGAAGTATGGACAAGAGCTTGAGATCCTCCTCCTCTCCAGATGGAATTTGGGAGCATTCACAGAGTTCTCGCCACCCCTACCTCAGCATCCTCTAACATCTCATCTTTATTTGTTATTTAAATTAATTCGAACACACTATAGTTATTATCCAAGGAATAAGCATTTGTTGTGTTCTTTTTAAATAATTATCACATTTATTATTTCAATATTAAACCTATTTATTGTCTTTATTATTTAAATATTAAATCTATTCAGCATCTTTATTGTTTAAATATTAAACGTGTTATGTTCATTATTTATGGTTTATCTCCACCCATTAGAATGTAACTAGAATGTAGACTCCATACAAGCAGGGAATCTAGGAGAACTGGCACATACTAGGTGCTCAATAAGTGCTTGTTAGATTATGTAACAATAACAGAAGCTCCTATTCATGGTGACCTTATTCTGTGTGTGCTTCACATCATACATGCATTGGTCTCCCACAAGGAGAGCCCCACCGTGCAGATGAGAAACCGAGGCTCAGAAAGGTGGAGTGGTGCTAGGAAAAGCAGAAGTTGGACTTAGTGGTGGGGGCCCAGAGGAAGGCCACAGCCTGGAGGAGAGTGGGATCTAGAGGGGACTATGTGGAGCAAGAGAGAAGTGACATTTGGAGTCCCTGGGAAATGGATCCATTTCCCCCTCCACACCTGAAAGGCCACCTGAAGGAGAAGAAACTTCTGCCACTCTGGGGCGCCTCCCTCAGGCTTGGAGCGTGGGCACCAGGAAGCAGCCTCATTCTGTAGATGGGGATACTGAGGCTCCAAGAGGGTGAGGGCTTTACCTCAGGTACATCACCAGGCAGTGGTGGATCTAGGATTCAAACCCAAGTGTTGGGACCTTGCAGTATGCTGCATCTAGTTCCCAGTTTTCCAACTTGCCTGATCGTAAGGGTCTCACCTTATGATCAAACAAAATTAATACAAATTCTGAAGCCCTCTCACTAGGAGATTTTGGTTCAGGAGGTCTTGGTGGGCCCTGGGAACCTGTATTTTTCACAAGCTCCCTAGGGGAATCATGATGAGGGAGTTGGGGAGATACTCCAAGGGTAAAGGGCCAGTCGGCCCACTCACCATTCACCCGGGCCTTTGCACAGGCGCCAGGGCACCAACTACTGAACTATATTTCTGTGTCTAGCTCATTCCCCAAAACAATGGAGGTGGTGGAGTCCCAGCCTCACTTCGCACTTGGTAAATGACTCGGGCAGGTCATGGGCCTTCTCTGACCTCACAAATTATATGCAAATCAGAGGAAATAACCATCACGTAACTGCTTGGAAAACCCAGAGTATTGTGCTAATGCTTGTTGTTTTATTGACTTGGTCCTTGCTAGATAAAAATGTGTTTGAATTTCACAAGTACGTGTCACTCAGATGATACCAAGTGAGGTGTCCCCTGATCCTGTGCAGAAGTCAGCAAACCTTCTGAGCCCTGAGATTTACCAGGGGGCATGAGCTCTGCTTGTAGGTGTGCCTGGGAGAAAGGCAAAGTTGGGGGACAGGAATGAGGACAAGGAGAACGAGCAGCCTGGCGCCTCCTTCCTTAAACACTTCGTCCCATCCCGAGCTTTTGCTGGAGCTCACCTTGTTTAAATCTAGTCATCCCTCGTGGGTCACCTCTTCCAGGTAGCCTGTGCTCGCTGCGGCTGGTACAACTTCCATCTCCTATCAACACTCACAGCACTTGGTATGTGCCTCTTTCAAGCAATGCTGATCACTTTTCCACAGGACCAGGCTCCTGGTTCCCCTCTGGGCTGCAGGCTCACTCACTCACACATTCCTGAGCCCTGCAGGAACCTGTGTTTCAAATTGTAGGTCACTATTATCGGTCAGGATGTCAATTTAGAGCCACTGTTTCCCAAAATTGCTCAAAGAAGAATCACCTGGGGCTGGTGTTAAATATATACAGGCCAGCTGGCCTGAAAATTCTGATTTAGTAGAAGTCTGCTGTGGGACCAGGGGTCTATTTCCTAACCGTCTAGGACCTAGAATCTAGGTCAATGTTTTTCAATCTGTAATGTGGAGCGTGGGCACCAGGAAGCATACATACAAATGAAGCATGCGTACAAATCACCTGGTAATCTTGTTAAATACCAACCCTGGTTTACTTGCTTTGGCATAAGGCAGGATTCTACATTCCCAACAAGCTCCCACGTTGTGGCCTACGGACCACACGCTGTGTGACCAAGTTCAGGTGATTCTTATCTTCAGGTACATTGAGGAAGCAAGTGCTGTTCTCAACCTCAGCGTACCTGGGAAGCTTTTAAAACTAAGTTCCAGGTCCCACTGCAGATCAATTAAATCTGAATCTTCAGGGTTTTTTGTTTGTTTTTAAAGCTTCCCAGATGATTCTAATATGAAACAGGGTTGAAAATCACTAATTTAGTGGATCCCCACCGGCATTAAAAATAAATGAACAAATAAATGGAACAGAACAATCTCACAGGCTTGTGGGGTAAAACCTTGGCCTTGGTTACATGTAATAGAGAGAGAGATGCACATGAGTGGCAAGATCAAAGCGGGTTTGAAAATGAGCAAAGGAAAAGAGAGCAGGTCCTGGAGTTCACAGACCAGCCAAGGGCAGATAGACTGCACAGTTCAAGGACACCTGGGGTGGAGGGGCTGTCAGCATTGGTGGTGGGGGGCTCTGCAGAGTGAGGTATTGAGGTCAGGTCAGGGACAGTAGCAACAAAGAGCTTCTGTTTGAACTGAGCAATGAAGGATGAACAGGACGTTGTCATGAAGCAAGCAGGGCCTTGTAGGCACAGAGGACAAAATGTACTCAGTTTGGAGGCATGTGAGAGAAAGCGAGTCCAGGGAGGCTCCACGTGGCCGGCCTGGGGGGTATGAAGGGGAGTGGCAGAGATAGGTGTAGATGATTGCAGAGGCCTGGGAAATGAAGCTGAAGAGAAAGGACGGTCACTGACCCCTTGTTAAGGGATGACCTCAGGTGACCTCATCTGGGCAGAACCACCACACAGTAGCTGAGACTCCACTGACAACGTACATAAAGCTGTTTTTGTGGACCTTAGGGCCCATGGAGACTGGACCACTTTCTAGAAAGTGCCTGGAGAGCACTGGATAACTTTCTAGAAAGCACTTTTTGGGAAAAGTGGAGGGTGCTTAAGCAAAGATCCATCAGCAACATGCCTATGTCCCTTTCCCAAGAACACAGACCCTCCCTTTTAACAGCACTGCTGTCTACCAGCATTTCATTTCTACAAACATCTCCTGGGCACCCTTTCTGCCAAGCACTGAGTTGGAGGGCTAGGAAAGAGTCACACTGCCCCTGTGAATTGGCAGTAGGAAAGAGACACCATCGTGAGAGACTACAACACAGGACAGGATGTCAGAAATGCTCCAAACTTTGTGCCACAGATAGACAGTGGCAAGAGCAGTCAATTTTGTCGGGTGATCAGGAGGAGCTTCTAGGAAGAGGAGGCAATAGGATCTTGAAGGGCTAACATGTTTGCTGAAGATTCGATGGTGAAAGGGGCAAACAGGCTTAAGGAACACAAGAGATTTAGGGGACTTTCCCTTTGGCAGAGAACTAGCGATGGCTTCACAGAGTAGGAGTTGTTCAAACTGGGCCTTGGGGGATGAATGAATGGAATTTGTGCCAGTGGAGAAAGTCATCTCAGCAGCAGATAAGATTGAGAGATTGCACATGGCTGAAACACAGAATGTAGTTGGGGATGAGGTGGACAGATAGGCCAAGGGACCAGGACACAGACAGTCCTATGTGCCAAGATAAGGAGTTTGGATTTATCACGGAGGCAAGAAGGAACCATCAGAGAGTTTTAAGATGAGGTTAACTTTATGATGAATCCTGAATCAAAAAAGAGGGTTTTGATCTCCAATATCCATCTGCCCAAGTATAAAGCTAGGGCTTACAGATCCCTTGAGTCTGTTGCACAGATTGAGTTACAAACCCTCCACATGCAGGTCTGTGAGCTAGGTAATAGAAAAAAAAGGTTCTGGGAGCCGTAGATATAGAAAAATGAATGGGTTTTATTCAGATCTAGGAGCAACTGTCCTAGTTGCTTCTCCGAGAGTTCTGAGAAGCACTGTGGAGCAGAGCTGTTAGTCTTTTATACTTAAGTCCACAACCCTGGACACCCGGGTGCCCATACACAATTACATTAAGTAGTAACAAGGAACACCTGAGGATATTTATAGCACACACTCGGCAAGATTCTGAACATCTGAGAGGCCCTGACCGTTTTCCTATTTTTCCCAACAATCCACCCCTTCAGGGGCCCTCGCCATACAACCTACCTGTTCAGAATCTTCCGCGATGTTTCCTTAGTGAGGATAAATGACCCTTACATTCATACAACCTATCGTCTGTCCAATATGCCTTACGGCTTGTCCTGTAGTTTTGTTCTTTCAATTATTAGCCGGACATGTCCAGTTAGTAGTCATCATTGGTATGAAGTTCAGTGCATATTCAATAAGCCAACACATCGGTCACATGAACGTATGTCTGTATCCAGTTGACTCTGGTGCCCGCAGTCAGACACTATGGGCGAAAAGACAGAAGGGTTATTGGTACCAGTAGGGGAACATCTCGCCCTTCTGGTAAGATACATGCCAGTTTGCCATCCTGGGAAAGGATGGTTGCAGGAATCGGTATCTTACCTGGTTTATGATGCCATACTTTATCTGCTAACACTGTTGCATCTGTAGGTTCTACATGTAACAGTACAGGGAACTCATAATTGGCCATAATGATAATACAAATGTGCCCTTTGGAATAGAGTGCTTATCTGTTCCAGGCCATGTTACCTTTACTCAAGGAGGCCAAGTACTTGTCACCCAAGGTGAAATTTGCAAGTCTTCTTCTAATCCTCTCCCTCAAGGCCCTATTAGGCCTACCCAGCATATATGTGGGGCTTCTATTCTCCAAGGCCATTCCCATTGTACTGTCTGTCCCTGTTGTAAACAGGCTGGGGCTGGTAAGAGAATATTTCCATTCTTGCCATATCCTGGCTTCCAAAGCTCGTCTCTAGTAGTGACTTGCAGTTGTATAGGTGCTGCAGCCCTGTGCAACAGAGCTCCCACTGGAGAGGGTCCGCCCTTGCGGGGTCTCTCATTTAGAATCCTGACTGTCGGCCATAACCACCATGCCCACCCCTTCAGGGATGGGGGTTGGAGAGATGGCCTTAGCCTCTCTTTTAAAAGACTGTTATACTGTTCAATCATTCCCGCCTCCTGGGGATGATATGGCACATGTAACTTCCACTGAATAGACAACTGGGAAGCCCACTTCTGAACCTCATGTCCAGTAAAGTGGGTTCCATTGTCACTCTCTATGACTACAGACCGGCCATACATGGCTGTAAGGCTATTCAATGCCTTCACAGTGTTTACCTGGTCTGGGGCCTTACAAGGCCATACAAACAGAAGACCAGTAGCTGTATCAACAGCAGTGAAGATGTATGTGAAATTCTGACCTCGGCAGTTGTCCAACAAAGTCCGTTTGCCATTGAGTCAGGGGCACCCTTCCTCAAGTAATTTGCCTGTCTATATGGGGTACCCACTGGGGGTGTGGACTCTCTTGAGCACATCCTGGACAAGCATGACAGGCATTCACTACATCTTCCCATTTTATAGGCAAGGCCCATCTTTGGGCCACCATCCACATGGTTTTGCTGCCAGCATGCTGCATTCGTTGATGTAACCATTGGGCTACATCAGTAGCTGGGGCTCTCTCCAGCCATCTTACCTTACCCAAGGCATCAGATTTATTAGTTCCTGGACTGGCTAGGGGGAGATGTCCTGTGACATGAAAAAGGGTTACTTCTTTCTCATGCCCCAATTCCCATAACTCTTGCCACATGGCTTGTCCCCACTGGGGTCAGTGGCCTGCCATCCATCATTGATATTTCCAAGTAGAAATCCAAAGGGTTAAGCCTTTGTACACAGCCCAGCTGTCAGTACAGATGGTTAATGGCCCAGGCTCATATTTTATTACTAAACAGCTCTCAATTCTGCCCATTGACTGCTTTGCCCTGTGCCATTTTCAAACCACATGGTATCTGTTAAGGCCTGGACAGCAACAGCTGTCCATGATGCTGAGGGTCCCATGCTAGAGCCATCTGTATACCAAGCTTGTTCTGTGATAGGTCCCTGTCCCTCATGGAAAGGTGTAGCCTCCACCTCCATGAGTAAGGGTACACAGCTTGCAACTCTTTAGACAGAGGACTCGTTGACACAGTGCTTCTTTGTTCTAAATATGCTCCCCATTTAGACAGAGTGGGAGTTTGACCTACACTTGTTTTAGGGTTGGTTACCCACATGCACAGCCAACCTAGTATGGGATGTGTTGTCCTTACTAGGACTTTGGCAGTTCACCACTGTGATAGCCTCAGTGGCCATCAAGGCAGAATACACAGCTGCTAGCTTTTTTTTTTTTTTTTTTTTTTTTTTTTTAGAGAATAGCATACTTCAGCACCCTTCCAAAGCCGAGACCAGAATCCTACAGGCATATGGAATAGGTCCTGTCTCTGCCACAAACCCCATCCTAACCCCTCTTGGGTGATATTTACATCTAATTCAAAAGGTTTAGTGGGAGCAGCCACTTGTAAAGCCTGTACTTGCTGTATTGCCCTTTTTGTAGCCCAGTAAGCTTGTTCCACTTCCTCAGTCCAATCCCACAGGGCTCCTTTCTTTGTCAATGCATAAAGTGGACATGCCATTTGGGCCATATGGGGTACAAAAGCTCTCCAATACCCCAGAAGTCCCAAATATGTCTGTAGCTGAGCTACAGTTGTGGGTCAAGGGTATGCCTATATCATGTCTACAATCACTTCTGGGATGACCCTCATCTTACCCGACCAGACCACTCCTAAGAATCTGACTGACAGCCCAGGTCCTTGTACTTTGACTGTGTTCACGGCCCACCCACATTGTTCCAAATGGCTTAGCAGCATTGGTGCTGCCTGGGTTAACTCTGTAAGAGAATCAGAGGTTAACAACACATCAATGTAGTGAAACATTGCAACCGCGCAATTGTCCACTTGGCTAGGTCCCCAGCCACCAAACCATGACAGATGGTTGGGCTATGCAGATAACCTTGGGGCAATACTTGAAAGGTACACTTCCTCCCTTCCCAGGTGAAGGCAAACTGATCTTGGCTATTGGCCAAGATTGGAATAGAGAAGAAAGCATTTGCAAGGTCCAATACATAATGATAAGTTCCCAGCTGAGTCGTCAGCTGATCCATCAAGTCATGAACCAAAGGCACAGCTGCATGCAAAGGAGGCACTACTTTGTTTAGTTCTCGATAGTCTACAGTCATTCTCCAGGTATCATCAGGTTTTTTCACTGGCCATACCAGAGCATTAACTGGGCTATGAGCTGGATGAATAATGCCAACTTTTTCTAACTCCAATATAGTGGCACCTATCTCTGCATGTCCTCCTGGTAGGCAATACTGCTTTACATTAATTACACATCTTGGCTGGGGTAACAACTGTGGGTCATGTTTAGCACACCCCACAGGCTTTATTGTCCTTATTCATAACCGAAATTCTCCAATTGTTGTTTGCAGGTGCAAGCCATAAAGTACGTTCATACCCAAGATGTACTCAGCTACTGGGGATATATATACTGTATACAACGAGGGGGCAATCGTCCTATGCCCAATGGCAGTGACACAGCTTTGACTTCAATAGTATGTCCTCCATATCCATCTATATGAACTGTGGCCCCTGGAAACTTATCTGGATTGCCATATATCAGGCTACATTCTGCACCTGTATCTACCAATACCAAAACACGCTGCACATTAGTCCTTGACCAGTGTATTGCCAATTCAACGTGAGGCCTCCAGTCCTCACCTGCCCTCAAAAGATGAGTACCTTGGCCTGCTCCCTAATTGAACTGGAACATTTCATCCACCTCCTCAGAAGCAACCAAAAAATCCTTTAAGTCCACTGAGTGCATCCCCTCGGGATAAGATCCTGATCATTTCTTGGGGGTTGAGTCTTAATCACCTTCTGGATCCCTTTTGCTTGTCTTTTCTCCTCTACTTCACCCAGGCTGGCTATCATGGTCATTTACTTCATGTATAGGATGACTAATGTATGGGGCCAGTATGGCCATCAGTGACCCAAAGGATGTTGATGGGGTATTTTGCAGCACTATGTCTCTCATGCTGCCTGTAAAATTTTCATCGTCCAGGCCATGGGTGTTCACATTAAATATGGACTGCCTCATCCCCAGCTCTCGAATTATTTGAACCAAGTCAGTATATGTTTGCCATTTACTCACAATCTTGGGCAGTTCTCCAGCATTTGCCCACATGGTTTGGGCAGCTGCACTCACCCATTCCATTAAGGAGTACCTGGCCCTTGTGTGTACCTGCAGCTATTTTGCAGCCGCTGCCCAGGGATGGGTGCATGGTGATGGAGGCCAATTTCTCCATCTCCTCACCAGAGCATATCACACTATCCACCCCTAGGTCCCATAACCGCAACAGCCAAGCAGCCAGGGGCTCCCCCTGTTTCTGCCGGAACTGTCTCCCTAAATCAACTAATTCAACGTGGGTATATGGGACATAGGTAGTGAATTCAGTCACCTGTGGATCACCCTCCGGTTGTCCACCTGGTCCTATAGGCTGCTCGTGTTTCAGTTTCTGGTACACAACAGGTTGTGCCTGGAGATGCAAAGTCTCCTCCAACTCACCACTGGGTTTGTCGTTCTTCCAGGTGTGAGAGGCAGGGGTGCCCAGTTGTAGCATGTCATCCTCCAGACAGATTATCTGTGCTTCCAACAGCTCTGCTTTCTTCTTCAAATCTCGATCAATTTGTATCATAGTGAGCAGTAGCCAGGCTCCAGTAAGCAGAAAAGTGGCCACCAGGCACCATATACTCAAGGATAACCACATTTCCTTCCCCTCCCAAGGGGCTCTCCAAGGCCACACTGCTTCATGGAGTGCCTGGTCTATGTTGACTTGTAGTATAGTAAGCAGCAGCCAGATCCGGGTCAACAGGAAAGTGGCCAGAGGGCACAACATATTCATGAGTAGCCACATTTCCTCCCTCTCCAAGGGGCTTTTGGCTCCTGTACCTGCTCAAATATCCTGCCAACTACGCCAATTGTAAAGCTAGGGCTTACAGACCCCTTGAGTCTGTTACACAGATTGGGTTACAAACCCTCCACACACAGGTCTATGAGCTAGGTAATAGAAAACAACAACAACAAAAAAAAGGTTCTGGGAGCCATAGGTATAGAAAAATGAATGGGTTTTATTCAGATCTAGGAGCAACTGTCCTAGTTGCTTCTCTGAGAGTTCTGAGAAGCACTGTGGAGCAGAGCTATTAGTCTTTCATACTTAAGTCCACAACCCTGGACACCTGGGTGCCCATATGCAATTTACATTAAGTAGTAACAAGGAACACCTGAGGATATTTACAGCACGTGCTCTGCAAGATTCTGAACATCTGAAGGACTCTGACATTTTCCTATTTTTCCCAACACCAAGAAGAGCCAATTAAGGGCCTGAGGGGTTCTGGCTGAGAGCTGGAGGGGCAGAGGTCTGCAGAAACAGACTGGCTCAGGTCCAGATGTGAGTGTTCTTGTTGGCCTGGGATTTTCTCACTCTTCTGAGTCTGTTGTGTCCCAATTGTGTGTATAATTTCAGTCTTTTCCTTCTTTTCAGGTTGTACCACAGGAGAATAACCTCTCCATTCTAATATGAATTTAATTATTTATGCTTATGAACATACTGGATGCCTGCCTGGTTTACTTATTTTTCAAATAATACATCTGAATAGAAATTCACACAAGACAGGGCAAACATAATTTTGAGGTAAATGCCCTTTCCCCCAACTGTTGCCTGATTAATTGTTCCAAATCATTGTCATTATCTCGTAGAGCCCAAAATCTATCTCTTGCATACTGATGAGATGCCAGTTGCATGCGTCTGAAAGTCAAGACTCGCACCACCTGACCTTTACAATCTTATCTCCTGCTAAGATAACTTTCCACACTGGTCCAAACTCCACTCATTCATCCCCCAAGCCCCCATTCAAACCCTTCCTACTCTGTGAAGCCATCCTTGGTTTTCCCTCAAGGGGAAAGTCCCCTGAAGCTTCTGAATTTCCAGTCTTTGGTTTTTCTATCCTTCACCAGACTCTAAGCTCCCTTGGGGGACCTGGCACACAGCAGGTGTTCCCGAAATGGGGTAGCATGCTCTCCAGCATCCCGAGAAGCAGTTAAACGCGGCAGCTGCGGCAGGGTTAGGCGGATCCACTTTTGGAGCGATCGGGAAAGCCGCCCACCTGGTGCTGATCCCCCATTATTGAGGCTTCACTCTGGTGGGGTTACCCACCAGACTAGTCCCAAGTAAGGGCACACACTTCACACATCTGACAAGCCTCCAGCAGCGGCCCAGCTGTGTGGCCCAGTTTCCACGTCACTGTCAGAGCCATTATTTCCAGTGACCCTTACATCGGGTGAGGATTCCCCAAAATATTTCATGTAAGGGTCGCTTCTCAGACAAGGGACTGGGGCTCAGGGAGCAGTGACTTGTCCAGGGTCACTCTCAGGAAGTGTCAGCGCTGTGATTTTGACGGGGGCCTCCTAACTCCCGGTGCAGGGCTCCGTCTGAGGTTCAAAGGAAAGAGGGTTTAAAAGTGACTTGTGAGGCCGGCCTGTGGCTCACTCGGGAGAGTGCGGTGCTGATAACACCAAGGCCACGGGTTCGGATCCTATATAGGGATGGCCGGTTTGCTCACTGGCTGAGCATGGTGCTGACAACACCAAGCCAAGGGTTGAGATCCCCTTACCGGTCATCTTTTAAAAAAAAAAAAAAAAAAAAAGTGACTTGTGTGACCTAACACACACGCGGTGTTCCGCTCACCGCGGACTGGGTAGGCCGCTCGAAGGTTTGAAGATACCTAACCAACGTTACACAGAGGAGCCAGACGGGACACTCTCAAGGGATCCGCGCACGCGCTTGCCACCTCCAAACGACAATCCCCAGACTCCTCCCGCAGGCGGCCCGCTAGAGAACGCGTCGGCTGTTTCTGGCACGGTGAGGCCACCGTACGGCATCAAGAGTAAGGAATCCCGGCTCGCGCAGGCCCAGAGTCAGCCTACAGGTGCGATGGCGGGACCCTCTACCTACCCTGCGGCGGCGGGCGGCGGCCAGGAGAAGTCGGCCCGCATCAGGCCGCAGGTTTAGGGAGAGGCGGCCCGGCGGCGTCTGCCTCACGTGATCCCGCTCTTCGCGCCCCGCCGCTCCGCGGTTGGTCAAGTTCTGCGCCTGCGCGGGCGCTGGCTCGCGGGCTTGCGGTCCTGCGGGACGTCCGTCCGCGGTGATGGGTGAGTGCGGGCGCGAGGCCCCGGGGGCTCCGCTGGGCGTCTGGTTAGGAAGAGGAGAGGCATGAGGAGGGTCAGAGAGGGCGTGCGACCGCCGTGGGGGCCACTCCTGTCTTCCGCGCGCTCACGGCTGGCTCCCGGGTGACCGGCCCCACTGCTCAGGCGCACCGGATCCCCGGGCCCGGCGGCT
>NW_007726122.1:377942-382664 GCF_000696425.1 Galeopterus variegatus
GGCCCCGCTGCTCAGGCGCACCGGATCCCCGGGCCCGGCGGCTGCGGGCCCCGCCCGGGACGGCGCGCGCGGTGTCAGTCTGCCCCTTTTCGGCGGCCGGCTCTCCCGCCTGCCACGGGGTTGGGGGGGCGCCGCCGAGCTGCAGGGCGACCTTTTCCCCGAAGGAGGCTGTGCTTTTTTATTCGGGCTGGGGAGGCGCCTCCCCGGGGAGTACGAACCCCAAGGGAGGGGGAGCCTGGGGGAGAGCGGTGCTAGCACCGCGGAAGGGCTCATGGTCCCCGGGAGGGTGGGATTCAGGCCTGCCCACCTCCGGACCTCTGGAGTGTCAAAGCGCCTTCGTGATCTTGTCGAACCCCCTTCCCTCTTTTCACAGATTGGGGAAATGGACGCCCGGAGAACGGTAGGTTCAGCTACATGCCCAGGCAGTGCTTGTTCTGCGACACCATGTTGCTTCGCGTTATAGGAAGCTCAGTTGTGCAAGGCTTTTGGGGGTGGGGGGAGGGGGGTGTTCTTGTTAGCCCCTGTACTATTTGGTATTATCTAGATGGAGTATGTCAGCACCTCAGCTGTATTTACCCTTTCGGCATAATCTTTATTTTGCCCTTTACAGCTCTACCCAGCTGGTCTTAATTCCCACTTTCTGTTTCTCTACCTGTAATCTGTGAAACAGAAGCCCTTGAAATAAATGTGTATTGACCTTGCCAGTTTGAGCCTCCTCCGCCCTTGCTTTGAAAGGATTGCATAGAATCAAAAGGTGCTAGGACTCAGGTCCCATAGTGGTTCCAGGACACAGGTTAGGCGCTTTGGAACTTGAATCACCCCTAGCGCATCTCGGGAAATAAACTGTTTACCTCTGGGAGGAGTTGACTCATCTGGTCTCTTGTTGGATAGATGAAACGTAAACCCAGATAAGTGTATTTTTAAATCGTAGATAGTACTTTGTATTTATAATGGCAAGATAGTGGCATAACTGGAACCCAGGCTGATTTTGTTCTGAATGCTGACTCAGACCTGCTGACTAGTGGGAATTCACTTCCTTTGAGACTTACAGTCACTCTCTCCCGTTTTGCACAAAGACCTTTGGGCTAGGATCACATTTGGATCCTGCTTATCCACGTGGGCTATAAATTACAGTATTTAGACTTTACACAGTTTTCCTTATGCCATGGAAGTTTGACACTTGAACTTCATTAACTTTGCTTCCTTATGTTGAGGTAGGTTGAGTGTTGTTGTTGTTTTTGTTTTTTAAGATGACCAGTAAGGGGATCTTAACCCTTGGTGTTGTCAGCACCACGCTCTCCCAAGTGAGCTAATCTGCCATCCTGACATAGGTATCCAAACCCTTGGCCTTGGTGTTATCAGCACCACACTCTCCCAAGTGAGCCATGGGCGGACCCTAGGTTGAGTGTTTTAAGTAGCAAACAAGTGTAAAGTTATGGTAAATTAAGTTTTGCAATAAATTGCAAAGTAGTATTACCCATGTTAAAGAATTAATTATAGAGATCAGTTTAGCAACGAAATTTAGCTATGTTCATAGTATAGGTAAACATGCAAAATTCTAAAACTCCATTGTCACAGAAACTACGTTGTCCTTCTGTTTTAAATTAAGAACCTGTTCACACCATTCTGGCGTGTAGGATGAAACTAGAAGAAAAGCTTTAAATCTGTAAAGTCCGGGAGGGTTTCAAACATTCCTTTTTCCTGTCTAGGCCTATTTTTTAAATTTGAGAACCTAAATGTACAATAATGTTCTTAAAATTTCTTAAAATAGTTCAATACTGTGGTCAATAAGTGACTTTTTCTGTTTGTTAACAGTCCTCATTATTACAGAGTCATGACAAACTGGATGAAGTAACTTTAATTTGCAACGTTTTGGAAAGTAATACAAGTACCATTCAGGAAAAATGAAAAACGAACATGGACAAAATTTTTATTGTCTTTTAAGTGCACAAATAACTTGGTTTGTATTGTCAAGGAACATATATAAACAGCTTGTAGATGGTGACTTTAGAACTTAAAATATACTATGTGTTCAGTATGAAAAATTTTTTTTACATTCATAAGTTGTCGTGATATTGCATAATCATGTGTACATTAAATGTTTTTGTTGATTTTAACATTAATTCTGAAACTGAAGAAGAGCAAAGCATTAAATAGGTAATTTCTATGCTAAGTTTTAGTTTTTAAAATGTTGGTTAATCTTAGATTGGCAAGTGTAGCACTAGTAAGAGTTTTTAACTTATGCCTATCAGTTGAAATAGTAAGAAGTAAGGATAGTAGATTAAGTAATTAATAATTATCAAACTCATTACCCTGGCAGACATCTGAAGCGTCTATAGAACATTTTAAAAAACTGATCCTATGAAGTCAAAAAACCTCAGTACGTTAAGAAAGGGAGGGAGATAACATTCTGGGACTATTCTTTTTCTTAATCCTATTTTAATTGCAAATAACCCTCACTGGCTAACTAAAGATTTTAGAACACTTATAAGCAACTAGAATAAAGTAAAATGCAGAGTATCTTAAAAAGTAATAATAAAAGTTTTGCTCGGCCGGCCCGGTGGCGCACTGCTACAGTGCGCCGCTTGGGAGTGTGGCGGCGCTCCCGCCAAGGGTTCGGATCCCACATACAGACCGGTTCCCGCTCACTGGCTGAGCGAGGGGCGGGCACAGCACCGAGGGTTGCGATCCCGTTGCCGGTCCCGGTCCGTTGCTGGACACGAAAAAAGACAGAAAAAAAAAAAAAAAGTTTTGCTCAAAGGAAAATGCATATCCTTAAACACTCAAATTATGAAACAAAGAATAAATTAAATAACCATCAAACTTAAGAAATTAGAAAAATGTCTTCAAAGTGGGAGAGAAGAGATAAAGAGGAAAAGCAAATTAAAAATTAAAAAACTGAAAAATAGTAAAATTGGTAATTCAGGAGCTGGTTCTTTGCTGTGGGTGGGAGGAATATAAATTAGATAAATTTGTTATCCTGCTGAAGGAAAAAGGGAACATACATACACAAGGCTTAAAACAGCAAGTGCTTTATAAGACTATAAGTTAAACAAGATTTTATTTTTATTTTTTAAAGAAAATTTAGGTATCAAAATTGATTCCAGAAGAGAACCTAACAGATCAGTAACAATGGAAGAAATTGGGGAAGTTATCAAAAAACTATCATCCCCCCAAACACCAGGCCCAGATGGCGTTACAGGTGAAATCTTTTTTTTTTTTTTTTGTCTTTTTTCGTGTCCGGCAAAGGATCGCAACCCTCAGTGTCGCACCCGTACCGGACCGGGACCGGCAACGGGATCACAACCCTCGGTGTTGCGCCCGCACCTCGCTCAGCCAGTGAGCGGGGCTGCGCCACCAGGCCGGCCCCCAGGTGAAATCTTTTAAACTTTCAAGGAACAGATAATTTTGATAAGTTAAATTATTAGACAGTAAGGAACGAAAAATCAGATTCTTTTTACAAAGTCAGTGGAACATTGATACTGGAACTTGATGTGAATGTAGTACCAAAATAGATTTTTTGATCTCTTATGAATAGTAATGTGAAATTTTAAAATATTAGTAAATTATACTTAGTAATACATTAAAAGGATATTTCACCATGCCAAGTAGGATTTATCTCCATATTACAAGGCTGAGTAACTACCAAGAAATAGGATAACATAATACACCAAGTAAATATATCTGAAAAGAACAATAATAATAGTTCACCCTTGTTGAACACCTACTGTACTCCATGCTGCTCTCTTGGGTGCTTTACATGTATTAACTCAATTGAGCCAGCTTAGGAGATAGGTAACATCCCTGTGTTGTAAACAAGCAACTAAACTGTAGTGACATTGAGTGACTTGCCAAAGGTTATACAATAGAAGTATGGTGGAGTTAGGATTTTAACCCAGCCAATTAGTAAGTTCCAGAGACTATCCTCTTAAATGTTAAACTGGCTATGTCTCCAATATCTGTCTGATTATCTCAGTAGCTTCCTAAAAGCATTTGACCAAAGCTCAAGATAGATTCTCGATTTAGTGGTGGTAGGAAGGGGTGGAGGTGATTGAACTTTAGTAGAACAGGAATAAATGTATATTTCCTTCCCATGTTTGACAACTCTCTAAAAGACTTTTATTGATTATTAATACTAGAAAAATGGAATCTTTTTTTTTTTTTTTTCCTTTTTGTCTTTTTTTCATGACCAGCAACGGATTGCAACCCTCAGTGTCGCGCCCGTACCGGCCCGGGACCGGCAATGGGATCGCAACCCTTGGTGTTGCTTCCTGCACCTCGCTCAGCCAGTGAGCGGGAACTGGTCTGTATGTGGGATCCGAACCCTTGGTGGGAGCGCCGCCGCACTTCCCAAGCGGCGCACTGTAGCAGTGTGCCACCGGGCCAGCCCCGAATCCATTTTTAATGGGAAACACAATTTCATAGTAAATAGCGGGGGCAGGGGCTTAAGTATAATTGCAACTATATGAGCTTTAAATGAATGTAGAATGAATTTTCAAATTTTTTAGCATAAATTTCAGTTGAAATTATGATTGCACTTGTAAGACATGCTTCATTTCATGTTGTAACACAGTCCTAAAAATGGGCAGAGATAGATGATAAACAGGGAGGGATATTTGAGTGGAACATATTTAATGTGGGTCATTTGATTAGTGAACATTTTTATGTCATGATGATTTGTTTCCCTGTGTAAATTGGAAACTGCCAGGACTTGGATTATGA
>NW_007726122.1:383352-384490 GCF_000696425.1 Galeopterus variegatus
CTTCCCAAGCGGCGCACTGTAGCAGTGTGCCACCGGGCCAGCCCCGAATCCATTTTTAATGGGAAACACAATTTCATAGTAAATAGCGGGGGCAGGGGCTTAAGTATAATTGCAACTATATGAGCTTTAAATGAATGTAGAATGAATTTTCAAATTTTTTAGCATAAATTTCAGTTGAAATTATGATTGCACTTGTAAGACATGCTTCATTTCATGTTGTAACACAGTCCTAAAAATGGGCAGAGATAGATGATAAACAGGGAGGGATATTTGAGTGGAACATATTTAATGTGGGTCATTTGATTAGTGAACATTTTTATGTCATGATGATTTGTTTCCCTGTGTAAATTGGAAACTGCCAGGACTTGGATTATGAACACTCTGATGACAAGAACTTCCTGTTTCTCAAACCAAAAGCCAGGGCCATGCTTAATGGTAATCCCCAGGAAGCTTCCACAAAGTGTCAAGAAAGATAAAAGGTTGTCTACTCTTACTATAATTTAATTTTGTTCAGGAAGTATTTGCCAGTCCAGTAAGATAGAAGATAGATACATGTTAAAAAGGAGAGGGCAAAATTATTTTCAAATGACATTTTATATTGCGAAAACTGAAACAAATCTACCACAAAACTGAGAAATAGTAAGAGGATTCAGTAAGTTGGCTGGTCCTAGCCTTGATACACAAGAATTTGTAGTTTTTTCATATGCAGACAAAAGCCAGTTAAAAAACTAATGAAAGGAAACAACCCATTCATAATAGCAAGCAAACAGGTAAAATACCTAGATTATAAGTAATAGTCAAGATCTATATGAAGAAAAGTTTAAATGCTATGAGGTTTGTAAAAAGATGTAAGTAAATAGGAAGATATCCTGTCCTTGTCAAGTAAGATTAAGTTTTGAAAAGGTGACAGTTTTTAAATTTTATCTATAAAGCCACTTCCACTATAAAAACCAGCAGGATTTTTGAGAGGAATATGGCAAAAATACACTAAATTTTTCCTGGGAAAAGTGAAAGAACTAGGAAAACTCTGATAATTCTGATAAGAAGAATAGCGGGGAAACCCTACTCAAAAATGAAATACTTCTTTTTTTTTTTTTGTCTTTTGTCTTTTTCCGTGTCCGGCAACGGATCGCAACCC
>NW_007726122.1:384526-385183 GCF_000696425.1 Galeopterus variegatus
AACCCTCGGGCGGGAGCGCCGCCGCGCTTCCCAAGCGGCGCACTATCCAGTGCACCACCGGGCCGGCCCCAAAAATGAAATACTTCTTAATGCTGCAATAGGTTAAAACAGTTTAGTACTAGAGAAGAAATACTAGGCTATTGGTGGAGAAGAATGGAATGCAAAAATAAATGCAAAAATGTCTATGGATATTTAGATTATGTTAACCACTGATAAAAAAGAAAGTTCATCAGTCAGTGATGTTGGCTATCTCACCTTTGCCTCACTCCTTATTCTGAAATTCCAGAGAAATTACAGGTGATAAATGAAACCATCAATCAGTTGTAGAAAGAAGCCTGGATTACTTGTTTATGATTCTGGAGTAATGAAGAATTAGAAGCCAAGATTGATAGATTTAATATCCAAATTAAGAACTTCAATATTACAAAAATTACAAAAAGCAGAGAAAATATTTGATTAATATAACTAGGATTTAGATGACTTGGCAAGGAAAGATCTTGCATTTTATGGAATCAGATGTATTATGGGGCTGGGACTTTGTCCTACTTAGCTTACTTATTCAGTGAGCTAAGCCTATATATTTAGGCTTCATATCTTTTTCAGAACTATCAGCTATAGCCACCTTTTTTTTTTTTTTTTTTTTTTTTTTTTTTTTTT
>NW_007726122.1:386064-390725 GCF_000696425.1 Galeopterus variegatus
CCCATGTTCCCCTTTGTCTAAGGTACAGCTAGTAACTGGTGAGGCCAGCATTTTTTTTTTTTTTTTTTAAGATGACCGGTAAGGGGATCCTAACCCTTGGCTTGGTGTTGTCAGCACCACGCTCAGCCAGTGAGCGGGAGCCGGTCTGTATGTGGGATCCGAACCCTCGGACGGGAGCGCCGCCGCGCTTCCCAAGCGGCGCACTATCCAGTGCGCCACCGGGCCGGCCCAATAGCCACCTTTTATCCCAGAGCAGCCTTCCAAAGTCATTGCTATCTGTGTTATGGTCACAGGGATATGAACCCTGTGGAATTAGACTTCATTTCAAAATGCTGGCCTCAGGGCCGGCCCGTGGCTCACTCGGTAGAGTGTGGTGCTGATAACACCAAGGCCACAGGTTCAGATCCTATATAGGGATGGCTGGTTGGCTCACTGGCTGAACGTGGTGCTGACAACACCAAGCCAAGGGTTAAGATCCCCTTACCGGTCATCTTAAAAAAAAAAAAAAAAAATGCTGGCCTCACCAGTTACTAGCTGTACCTTAGACAAAGGAGAACATGGGTTTTTTCATTTGTAAAACTGGGAAAATAATACTTTATGGATTTGTTTTGAGAATTAAATACGTGAAAATATAATGCATAGTACCTTCCTACAGGCCTTCTTTGACCCCATTCTCCCACACCTCCACCTCCCAAAGTTCGTGCTCAGTGTCCCTTCCCTCTGTAACCACAACACCTACTTATCATAGAAGGTATTACACTGTGGTGTAGTTGTTTACCTCAGCCGGTTCTCCTATTAGTTTGTGAGTTCCTTGTCTTTGAATCTCTAGCACTTAGCAGAGGGCCTAGTTCATAGTAGGTATTAAATAAGTGTAAGTATGAATAGAATGAATGAATCCATGTCTTACTCTTTTCTCATGGGAGGACTTTGAGTCTATTTCAGTAGAATGAGGTCTACATACCATTATGTAGTATAACCAGTACTTATGAACTAGTCCAGTGGTTCTTAAAATTTTTTGGTCTCAGGACTCCTTTACACTCTATTATTGTGGGCTGTAAACAGCCTTTGCTTTCTATGGATTGCTATTCACAGTCTTAGGAATTAAAACAAAGATTTTAAATATTAATTTTAACATACCAATACTAAACCATTATATGTCAGCATAACACATTTTCATGAAAAATAACTTTCTCCCCTCTCCCCCCAAATTTCTTTTTATAAGAAGAGTGTGTTTTACAATTTTCCAAGCCTCTTTCATGTCTAACTTAAAAGATAGCTAGAGTCTCATATCTACTTCTGCATTTGGTCTGTTTGTGATAAGTTGTTTTAGTTGAAGTATGTGCAGAAAATCCAGGCTCACATAGATATGTAGTTGGAAAAGGAAGGACCTCCAGGGACCTTCTGAAAGTACTTTAAGTACACCGATCTAGTTTAAGTGGGAAAATGTAGTAGGGTCCAGAAATTGGAGGAGGGATTAGGGGAAAATTCCATGTGGTTAGCTCTCTATAAAAATGTTTACCTATTGTCATATATTATTTGTAACGAATCAAAAAGTTGGTTTTTTGAAAAGATAAATAAAATCAACAAACTATTAGCATGGCTAGGCGCCTGCGTGGGCGCTGGCTCGCGGGCTTGCGGTCCTGCGGTCCTGCGGGACGTCCGCGGTGATGGGTTAAAAAAAAATCCTTCATGAAGAAGAAAGATCTTAAGCAACATGATGGATTCAGAAGCTCATGAAAAGAGGCCACCGATGCTAACATCTTCAAAACAAGATATATCGCCTCACATTACAAATGTTAGTGAAATGAAGCATTATTTGTGTGGCTGCTGTGCAGCTTTCAACAATGTAGCAATCACATTTCCCATCCAGAAGGTCCTCTTTCGGCAACAGCTGTATGGAATCAAAACTCGGGATGCAGTACTTCAGTTGAGGAAGGATGGATTTCGAAACTTGTATCGTGGAATCCTTCCCCCATTAATGCAGAAGACAACTACGCTGGCGCTTATGTTTGGTCTGTATGAAGATTTATCTTGCCTTCTCCATAAGCACGTCAGTGCTCCAGAGTTTGCAACCCGTAGCGTGGCGGCAGTACTTGCAGGGACAACAGAAGCAATTTTCACTCCATTGGAAAGAGTTCAAACATTGCTTCAAGACCACAAGCATCATGACAAATTTACGAACACTTATCAGGCTTTCAAGGCACTGAAGTGCCATGGAGTTAGAGAGTATTATCGAGGTTTGGTGCCCATTCTTTTCCGTAATGGATTCAGCAACGTCCTCTTTTTTGGCCTCCGAGGCCCCATTAAGGAGCATTTGCCAACTGCAACAACTCACAGTGCTCATTTGGTCAATGATTTTATCTGTGGAGGTCTACTGGGTGCCATGTTGGGATTCTTGTTTTTTCCAGTTAATGTGGTAAAAGCTCGCATACAGTCTCAGATTGGTGGGGAATTTCAGTCTTTTCCCAAGGTTTTCAAAAAAATCTGGCTAGAACGGGACAGAAAACTGACAAATCTTTTCAGAGGTGCCCATCTGAATTACCACCGGTCCCTCATCTCTTGGGGCATAATCAATGCAACTTATGAGTTCTTGTTGAAGGTTATATGAGAAAAATCATCAGTTAAGTGCCATTTATCAACTGAATAGACCTTTTAAGAAGAATGTGGTATGGCCTTGTTTCTAATTGGCCAAATACAAGTTGGTTTCATAAGTCCAGGCCACAGTGAATTATGGGCAAAGCTGTTTTCCTTAAGCATCAACAAAAACAGTAAAAGTTTTCTATAGGAAAATTTAAGGTTTTTGTTTTATTATCATTACCCAGGAGCTTTAGGCTAATTGCCTGGTGAGTAGCTGTCTATCTGATGGCCTTTGACAAGGAACATTGATAGTCAAGATAATGATTCTTTTTCTCAGAACAGTCCTTAAAACTTCTGTATTGAAACATACGTGGTCATGATGGGCCAGAGGAAAGGCTCTTATGGCTGCAGGACTTCTCAGGCTTACTCTACTTTATTTCTTGCTTCTCTGTTCTCAGGAGTAATTGCAAAGGGTAGTCTTCACTAAACTTAAGCAAATATGTGGTAGGACAGAACAGAGAAGAAAAACAGCTTATTAGCTTCTCATGATAAATTGCTTATATTAGTTTTGAAACTAAGCACCTATTGGGGTAGTCACTGTACAGACTATTTAGACATGGTAGGATCAGCAACTAATGAAAGTTCCCATTTTGCTTCGTAGGTCTGAAAAATTTGTTTAAATCTGGTATGACCCTTCTAAAAAATCCTTATATTAATTTCACTTATTTCATTGCCAAAGGATGGAGGTACTTAAATTTTGTTGTATGTTTCATCCTGTTAAGAAATTTCATATTAATTGCACATATATCATACTCTGTTTAGTTTGGTTTTTTTTAATTATTTGTGCCAACTTAGCAAAGGGCTTTGAGTTGGTTTCCTTTGAATAGTAGTTTGTCATACTGAAACATCCTGTTCTCTTGAAACTCTCCTTTTAAAAAATAAACACTTCCATAAAATGTTATTTTGGAAGTTTATTAATCCCAGATTATTTTTTTTTTCTGTTTCTAAATGTCATGGGGGAGAGAAAAAAGAAAAAGCTCATGACAGCTTTTGCCCCACCGTGTTATCTGTCTTTTATTTTACTTTCGGGTATAAAAACTTGAGGATGGGCCGGCCCGTGGCTCACTTGGGAGAGTGTGGTGCTGATAACACCAAGGCCACGGGTTCGGATCCTATATAGGGATGGCTGGTTAGCTCACTGGCTGAGTGTGGTGCTGACAACACCAAGCCAAGGGTTGAGATCCCCTTACCGGTCATCTTTTTAAAAAAAGAAAAAAAAAAACTTGAGGATTTTGACATTTTAGGAATCCGGTTTTACCATTGTGTCATTAAAACAATAAGATAATTTGAGAGCATATGATCTAAATGAAGACATTTGAAGGGTTATTTTAAATTCTAGAAGTTGATAATAGCTGGATAGCATACTCATTCCTTAACAGAAACTTGTCAAAGGAATCAGAAAATATTAAAATATCTTTTTCCTAATAAAGCAAAATGACTTATATGCCAATTGAATAACTAATGAAACATAAGAAACATTCTTGAAAAGTGGTTTATGAATCTTTTCTCTAAAACCCCATCTGTAAATATTATAGAGTTAAGATTGCTTTCCAGCATCTGACATGACAGTAGGTAGGTTTCTTGTTATGTTTTTCATTTTTCTGGATAATTGCATGTGAATATATGCACATACCAACCAAAATAAAATCAGGGCCTCAAGTGGTAGTTTATTCAATGTTTCTGGGCAGATAGTCCAAAAAGCTGTTTACCTCTAAGTGCATATGGCCGGTTAAAGTGAACCTCATTTTTCCAGCTATAAAGAATTGGGAAGAATATTAGCCAGGCAGTAATGAAGCTAAATAGCTGTACAGCAGCTCTGCTCAATGATGTGCTGCTTAATACAGCAATTTGCTTTAGAAATCAAGGTGCAGATGTAAGGATTTCAGAAAAAATGAATTTGACACCAAATGTGAGTAGCATTGTTTGGCCTATTGAGTAGAGTCAGAATTTGAAGGGAGTTGAGGTTCAGAAATGAATGAAGAAGGTATCTGGTTCCTGACCCTTTCATTCACGGTGTGTGACCA
>NW_007726122.1:390834-399529 GCF_000696425.1 Galeopterus variegatus
GCAACCCTCAGTGTTGCCCCCGTACCGGACCAGGGACCGGCAACGGGATCGCAACCCTCGGCGTTGCTCCCGCGCCTCGCGCTGCCAATGAGAGGGAACTGGGCCGTCTGTGGGATCCGAACCCTCGGGCGGGAGCGCCGCCGCGCTTCCCAAGCAGCGCACTATCCAGTGCGCCACCGGGCCGGCCCTGTTTTTTTTATTTCTTTGTCACTTTTTACAGCTTTTGAAGACCAAACTGCAAATACATACATTACCAGGGATGGTTTTGTGTTCTCCTATAGACTTCTTAAATTTGACAAAAAAATATTCAGCGGAACTTATAGCCAACAGCTTTTTTTGAACTTCAAGTCAAAATGTGTTATTAATGAGATTCTATTATTACTTTCAGTTGAACTATTGTAATAATTTTGAAAAGGCAAAAAAGACTGAATAACTATCTGAAAAGCTTTAAAAGTGGCCTGTTACATATGTGGCACAGACAGCTCATGAGCACAGGACACTTAACAGTCTTGTGCCCTCTCCTTCATGTCTGATGTTGCCAGAAATACATCACAGATTCTGTATTTAACATACTTAGAGTGGTATGAGCCCTCAGGACTGCACCACAGAGTAAACACAACCTTTATATGGTGGCAAATTTGTGTGTCTTATTTGTTTCATTTGTGGTTGGGGACAAAGTTGATGTTTTTGTCTCAATAGTTGATACTGATCTTAAATGGTTATATAATCACCTGCTGTATATTGTGAAATGTGCAATAAAACAGAATTGTGTATATATAGTTATCTTTGGATGCCTGAAATTCCCAAGCTCATTTACAATGGTAAAAGTATAAGGCTGGGCAAACATGTAAGGGAATAATCGATAGTAAACAGAATATATAAAATGGGAAGCAAAGGGCCTACTTCGCATTAAGCCAATCGTATTGAACATGGGTTCGGTTTAAGTGAAGTACTATAGCATGAGGAGTGTGCAGTCATCAAATGAAGGCTAGACAGAAGATTATATCTGAAGAGAGAGTAAGCTTTAAAAGAAGTCAGAGCTGGCTTCTTTTAAATCAAAGTATTTCTCTTGTGCAGATGAATGCATATCAAAGACTTGAACAGGCATTCTAAATTTGAGGATTTTTAGTTTCTAATGCTGTCTTTTTTGCTTAATATTAAATATTTGTTGCCTAAATGTCTCCCAGATTGTGTGGCAGAGTCTCTACATGTTTCCTCTTTTAAAGTTTCATTATTAAAAAATGGTTAAGCATACAAAACTATTTTGTTTGATATCTTGAGTTTTGTGACTGAGTTTAAATGAAATCTGTTAAATGTTTTGGAGTTAACATACTTTTTTTGGTAATTGGAATAAAGTTTGTTTTTTAAGCCTTTCTCGTAGTTGGGGTAGTATCTTATTACGAGCACTTTCCTTTTTTGTGGTAGATTAGTCTATGTCTTTTTATTGATAAAACATTTAGCACACTACCTTGACTTTTAGCCACTCACCAAAGGACTTTGCAGGTAAAACAATCCATTTATCCATCTTGTTTGATCATGATTGGTTCCATACAAGTTAATTTTCCAGGTAGTTTAGTTGCAAAGCAGCTTTTTAAAATTAGTTTTTCTTTTTTTTGTCTTTTTCGTGACCGGTAAGGGGATCGCAACCCTTGGCTTGGTGTCGCCCACACCGCGCTCAGCCAGTGAGCACACCGGCCATCCCTATATAGGATCCGAACCCACGACGGGAGCGCTGCTGCGCTCCCAAGCGCCGCACTCTCCCGAGTGCGCCACAGGGCCGGCCCAAAATTAGTCTTTTTCAAATGTAATAAACTTTTCCCTACTGGGTATTAACTTTCTTGGTAAATTCACCTTATCGATAATTTGTTGTAATAGTGTACTGTCAGGTCATGCCTACCCCCAGGTTAAATGGTCCAGATGTTTATGCTTTTTCTGTTGTTGTTGTTTATCTACTATTGTCTTCATAGCTGCTCCTTTCTGTTGTAGCTATTTGGTTAGGAGAGTGTGAAATTATACTAACTACACTGTTGGCTTACGCGCTGGCTGCTCCGTGTCTCTGGGATTGTTGCAGTTGCTTGAAAAGGGGTGGCAAGGTAAGGGAGCAGTTGTTATATAATGATTCTAAAATTCCAGTTTTGGATAGAAATCCATCATAATGAGAAAGTGTAATATCCTGAACTTTGTAATTGATAAAAGGTGTGTTTTACCATCATATCATCTGATGAAATGTCCTTTTAGCCCGCCTATAGCAGCCCTTACAGAGTTCTAGACCTCCCGAGTGAGGCAGTAGATGTGACCAGGAAGATGTGACCATAACTGCAGGGCCCTCCCAAGTATCCAAGAGGCTGGCTCCCAACCTAATACATTTATCTGAAGTTCCCAACTAGGGAACTTTTGTTCCCAAATGAGCATACCTGATTTAAAGGTAGAAATTAAGGGTAAAATAGGATTTATCTAAATTCTCAACTCCCTTCAATCTATTCTTGATGTTGCTGTCAGAGTAATTTTTTATGTAATTTTTTTAACTTAAAAAAAATGTGTCATTACGTAATGCACAGAGTAATTTTTTAAATATCACTTCAATAAATGCATTCCCTTTCCTCTACCATAAAGACCAAACACCTTGCCATGGCCTGCAAGGCACAGGATGATCCAGCTCTTGCCTCCCTTAGTCTCATATCTAGCGGAAGTTGCCTTGCCCAGTTTCTGCACTCCAGTCCCCAGCACTTTCTAATTACTTACGGTGTGCTGTACTCATCTCTGCTCCTAGCTTCTACCCACGCAGACTCCCTGTGCCCTGAACACATACTTTCCCTATTTCACTTATGAACTGAGTCCTTTAGAGCTCAGCTCAAATATCACTTTCTCAAGGAAACTGGCTCAAACTTTCACGACTACGTCAGGCTACCCTGTTATAGGCTCTTGGGTCACTGTGTTCCTATTCTTCATAGCACTTACCCATTTTAATTGTGTTGTAATTATTTGATACCTGTTGCAACTTTAGAATGCCAGTTCAATTATGCAGAGACTTTGCTCTAGTTCCCCCCGTTTCCAGTGCCTGACACCTGGTAGATGTCTGATACATTATTTAAGAATAAGTTGAGAATGAGGAGACACATGGATATTCAGGATCATGGCATTCTTGAATATCCTATCTGACCTTTTTTTTTTAAGTTTATTAATATTTTTTTACATTCCATGATGTTGTGGAGCAGTTGGAGGGGAGGGGGAGAGGGCAAGGGGGAAGGGAATAGGGTGGGAGAAGGAGAAAGAAGGATGGGAGGGTTGAGGCCCCCTCGTAGCCCAGGGGATTTCTGGTTCTTCTAGGTTTTATAGTGTTCTTTGGTGATGTGACAACTTTACTAGTTAATATCAAACTTTGGTCTGTGGGTATATTGTTTTTTCTTACAGTTCTGTGTTGGATTATTTGCTGTTCCTACCACTGAAACTCAGCACTGGAACTAATTAGTTGTCTTTTGCTTACTTCTAAAATGGGGGAACTTCCTGTGGGGACCAGTACTTGAGCTCAGTAGTTGAGATAAATTGCTTTGCTGCTGATTCCTTGGGGAAGGCTTTTTGTGCAGCTCAGGTTTTAATGGTTGACTTTATAAGTATTTCCAGCTCTTGTAAGACCCAGTAAACCTGGGTTGTGTAGAAACTCTGGTCTGGGCCTGAGTCTTTTCAGAAAACTGCACCCCCTGCAGTTCTGTATTCCTGAGCCGTCTCCACTGAGTGGTACACTGACTGGAGGGTAGACCAGCTATCCCTGCTATGCCCCAGTGTTCTACTGGTGGGCCCTGTCTCCCCCACTGCCTGCACTCCAAACCCTTCCCATTCGGCGGGCCATATGCCAGCTATCTGACCATTTGTTGATGGGTCATGGAAGTTAAGGAAGAAGTAATTTTTATGCTGATCTCGAGGTACTGAGCTATCTTAGCTTGGGCTGCCATAACAAAATACCATAGGCTGGGTTGCATAAGAACAACAGACATCTATTTTTGACAGTTCTGGAGGCTAGGAAGTCCAAGATAAAGGTGCTAGCAGACTCAGTTCCTGGTGAGGGCTCTCTTTCTGGCTTGCAGAAGGCCACCTTCTTGCTGTAACCTCACATGGTAGAGAGAGCACTCTAATCTCTTCCCCTTTATAGGTCACTAATCTTATCATGGGGCCCCATCCTTATGACCTCATCTAAAACTAATTACCTTCCAAAGGCCCCACCTCCAAATACTATCACATTGGAGGTTATGGCTTCAACATATAGCAGGGGGTCAGGGGAGACACAAACATTCAGTCTACAACTCTGTTCTTATCCCTCCTGGCACTGTTTCTTAATTGTGGAACTCACCCAAATGGAGTTAAATGAGAAGGGCAAAAAGAAAAGTATTCTTTAAAATAGTTTGCCATTGACTGCTGCTTTGTTACTGTAGAAGCAACCTGTTTTAGTTGTTTTGGAGCAAACCACCTCTGTAGCTGCTCTACCTTTCACCATCAACAGAAATAAAACAATTCAGTTCAGGTACTCTTTGCTAGTTAAGTAGTTACTTGTGGGCAAGGCAGTTACTTGCTCCTATGTACAGTACAGTATAAAAGAAGAACACACGTAGTTACACTGAGATGCTACCCATTTGTTTCAGACAACAGTAGGAAAAAGAAACTCTCAAGGGTCATCATTTCTATAATAGATGATTTATTGTAAGTAGCTTTCTCCTTTCCCTTGGGCAAAAGCAGCTCAGAATTTTCCTTAGCGCTGTAAGACTTTTCTGGGAAAAAAGTTACTAAACAAATTTCTAGGTTTTCTTGGGCTCCCACTCCTCACTCTACACTAAATTATAGCAATAGAGTTTTGAGAAAGAACTGAAAGTAGAGATAAGGGTACATATGGAAGGTGAGTGCCTTTTATTTGTAGTTTGTGTGTAAAATATGGAGGTAAAGTGTAAAAACGTTAGTAGGTGAGGGCCTGAACTTGGAAATACAACAGGTTTTACATGTCCTGAGAAAGCTAAGGTTGGGGGCTGACCAGTTAGCTCAGTTGATTAGAGCATGGTACTAATAGTACCAAGGTCCACAGTTCAATCCCTGTACCAGCTAGCTGCCTCCCCCACAAAAAAAATCAAAAAAAGCTAAGGTGAAGTCCAAGAAGACTAAAGGTTTGCTATCACTATTCAGAGCTCTTGAAAACTTCCACTATATGCCATTCAAGAATAGAAGAGCATGCTGTTTGTGTTTGGGAACAATACCAAGTATATTTGGGTTGATATCAGTTCAAACTAGAGGAAAACAGAATCCCTAATAATTTTAGTTCATGCCTGTTATAGTTTCTTCCTTTTACTTTTTTTTTTTTTTTTAGCAAAGTTACCTTACATGTGCTCAGTATTACAAAACTGCCCTTGTAGGACAAATTATTTTGACTTATGAGATTCTAGACTTATGGAAAATACAGAGCATTGGCCACCTGAGACAAGGTCCATGTAAACATTTAAACATCCCTTGGTTGCCCCACTGCCTCTCAGGCTGGATTAGGTGCCCTTCTGTGGCATGTGATGACTGTCTCGTACCTGGCTCTATCTCCACAACATTTGTGCTGGATCCTTCATGACAATGTAAATTTCTTGAGGGCAAAGATCTGTTTTGTCTTACAGATTTCTGTATCCACAGACTAGACGTCCTCATAATAAATATCTGTTCAATGAATGAATCTCAATCTGATCCTGGACATTCTCTTTATCACTATTATTCTCTCTGTTTCAGAAATATTTTTAGTTTTTTAGAAATTTCTTCTAAAAACCATCAGCGGCAATACATATGTATGATTCCATTTATCTGAAGTTCTAGAAGAGGTAAATCTATAGTGGGATAAAAAAAGAAAAGCAATTGCCTCTGGGAGGAAGAAGGCAGAGACTGACTGAGAATGGGCCTGAGGGAACTCATAGTGGTACTCTATATCTTGACAGGCGTTTGGATTACACAGGTGTATACATCTGTCTAAACTTACCTAACGTACAGTATTTGTGTACTCCGTTGCATGTAAATTTTACAACAAAATAAAAAGTTAAATACCGAACTCTAGTTAACAGGTATGTTGCACATTTTTAGAATGGGTACAGATGTCAGCAATATTCAGAATTCACCAAAAACTAAGATGGATTGATGGGTGGATAGAGTATTAGATAACTGATAAGAACAGTAAAATGTTAATGGTAGAACCTTGGTAAACATTGAAACCTTGTAAAATTCTTTCAACTTTGCTCTGTGTTTGAACATTTTCATAATAAAATGTTGGGGAAAATCATTAGAGGGTTTATCACAGAATACTTATGTCAGCAATGTATTGAGACTCAGTTTAGTTCTTTCAGTATGCTTGTTATTCTTACACTGCCATGAAGTTATACGAGGATACTTCAAAACACTAGTGGAAAAATGGAATTAAAAGATAATACGAATATTTCCATGAACTTTCTGAAGACCCCTCCTAGGACAGTACAGAAATAGTTGCTACAAGGGAACACAAGGCTGTGGCCTAGGAATTTATTTATCTTTCATTAACAATAATGGTATGACAGTACCTTCCCTCAGACCCAAAGTATCCCCCACAGACTGTGATAGGGTTGGTGGGTAAAACAGAGGCTAATCTTTCAACCTCGTTCTTTCTTAGGACTGCCCCAGAAGTGAGGGGTCTACCCATCTCCTGACTAGCAGGGACCAGGGTAAGGATCATGATAGTCCTGCCAATATACTGCAACTTTCAATAAATGCCAGGAAATCCTCCTCTTAATTACACACATTTATTACGTACGTAAAACTATTTAGGTAATAACTGCTACCAAATAAATATAATGTATTCAGAACAGATCTGATACTTAGTATATAACTTTTAAAAGTAATCATTTCACAAGTAAATTTGGATCTTTCATCTCACCCCGACGAAAACTAATCTTTTATAGAGAAGGGCTGTTACAGTTGTCATATTTTACAAGTTACACAGCAGTCTAGTGTACTCATAATTTAAATGACTTTCAAGGAAACAACTATTTTTTTTTAAAGGTTAAAAAAGTGTTTTGAGTTGTGTATGCCCTGGTTAAAGTTTCAGTTGTTACTTTTCTAGATTTATTGTTATTGTTAGCAACAGTTGCAGCTATTTACAGCTCACACCAGGGAGTGTATACTGTAGCAGCCCTCCTTCTTTCTTAGTTAGAAGACCCACAGCACCCAGTCTGTTCCTGAGAAGGTAAAATAATCTTAGCTTAATTAACTGCTCAGTAATTTAAATATGCTAAATTAGGGAAATCTTAGCTCCAGCTGAATAAGTGCCAGCCTGATAATGTACTGAGAATGATGTAGCTGATGGGACACATTGTTGTCCATCCATAATATCAAGCTCAAAAAGTTAAGATGTTTGCTAAACTGACTTCTTTTATCTACACAGAGATCATGGGATCTGTCATCCATGAAAAATCTAAACCCTAGCTGCATTTCTATGTCCATGGTTCTCAAACTGTGGTGCCCCGGCCTACAGCATCAGCTTAGAACTGATTAGAAATACTAAACTGGGGCTCCCACCACAGACCTACACAATCAAAAACTCTGGATATGGACCCAGCAACCTGTTTTAATAAATCCTCCCTTAAAGTTTGAGCACCACTTTCCGTGTCCTCTGCCAGAGAGAGAGGCCTGGAGGAAAACTCAGGGGGCAGGTCCAGTGGATGTTATGAAAGGAAAACTCAGATATTCCCAACAGGGTGTGAGATGGGATGGAGCAGGGGATAGCATGAAGCCTCTCCAAAGAATGAGAATTATACTCTGTGATTAGGATAAAGTCAGAGCTAATTAATGTTGTATTACGGCAGGTCCTTCTAATACCTGTGAGAGGACAACGGAAAAGCTGGTTTTAGCCCAAGACTGCTGGCCCATTGTCTTGAGTGCTCCTGTAGGAGTAGGGGAGGCAGAGATAAGAACCTGATCTGAGGCCTAAAATGGCCTAGGATATGAATCCAAATGCACAGTCTGTCTCTGCCCATGATACTCACTGGGAAATACAGTATTGCCAAATAGAGTTGATACACAGTCTTCTTATCCTTCACACTAGATAACCACTGACGACTGATGGATGACTTCTTAATACATCCACATTTACCCCATCATGGACCAGGCAAGCCTACAGTTATCCCAGCATTGTGGAAAGAATATTTATGAGTATGGGTTTCTTACTTGAAGCCACTCAGAACAAGAGAAACTTTACCAACTCTGGAAGTGCTAAACATTAACAAGTTTTAGGCTTGCTTATCTTTGCCCTTTGATAATATTATGGATTTTTTTTTTTAGTTCCAGTATGTAGTTTTTGAGATGCAGCAACTAATTTTACATAATGTTCCATAAATGTACATATGTGTCATGATTTGAATACCTGTTTCAGACTGATATTCTAAATAGTTTTAAAAGCAGCATATGACAGCTATAAATCAAAATATAGCTAACCTTGGGCCGGCCCATGGCTCACTCGGGAGAGTGTGGTGCTGATAACACCAAGGCCCCGGGTTTGGATCCCATATAGGGATGGCTGGTTAGCTCACTCAGTGAGCGTGGTGCTGACAACACCAAGCCAAGGGTGTTGGTCCCCTTACCGGTCATCTTTTTAAAAAAAAAAAAAAAAAAAAAAAAAAAAAATATATATATATATATATATATATATATATATATA
>NW_007726122.1:399694-441898 GCF_000696425.1 Galeopterus variegatus
TATTTTTTTAAAAAAAAAAAAAAAAAAAAAAAAAAAAAATATATATATATATATATATATATATATATATATAGCTAACCTCTAGTAGAAAAAGGTCTGAGGGAGAAAAGCACTTATGTGTTAGAAGATGACTGTGAAAACATTATTGACCCTAAACACTTAAGCAGAGGTTTTTCAACTTTTTCACATTGATATTAGAAGACTTTTACCTAATTATAAAGCTGCAATACATTTCTCTTACAATGACAATCTGTATTCACAATGTTCTACATAGTTAGCATGCAGTGAACATTTTCTCATTGAATTGTCAAAGCAGCATAGCAGTTGAAGTTAAGCCATGAAGTCCGACAGACCTGAAACTTAGTAGATATATGACTTTAGATAAATTAATCTCTAAGTAAGTATTTTCTTCCTCTGGAAAATGAGAATAACAACAGTACCAATCTCATAAGAATGCATTAAGGATTAAATTAATGTCTGTGAAGCACTAAGCCTAGTACTCAGTACACAGTAAGCAAGCAGAGTAATATCCGCTCCATCCCCGCAGATGTCCACATCCTTAATACCAGAGCTTGTGACTATGTGATGTTACAGGGGCTAATTAAGGTTGTAGATGGGATTAAGTTAGCTAATCGGCAAGCCTTAAAATGGGAAGATTACCCTGGATTATGCAGTGGGCCCAATGTAATTGTAAATGAAAGAGGGAGGCAGAAGAGTGAGTGGCTTTGAAGGCAGAAGGGGCAATGAGCCAAGGAATGCAGGTAGTCTCTAGAAGCTGGAAAAGGCAAGGAAGCATTCTTCTCTACAGCCCCCATAGAGAACACAGCTCTGCTGACACCTTGATTTTAGCCCAGTGAGATCCATTTCAGACCTCCAGAACTGTGACATAAATTTGTGTTGTTTTAAGCCACTTAGTTTGTGGTAGTATGTTGCTGCAGTAGTAGAAAACCAATATACATAGTTAATTCATTAGCATGAATGCGTGCCAAATAATAATTTCCTCTTCAGTAAAAATATCTATTTTCAGAAAGCCCCCAAAATGTCAGTAATACAGATAACTGAAATAGTGATAATTAGTGCTATGGTTAATTAAATCAGTTTGTCTACATGATTTCACAAAATAATCTGAATTGAAAGAGATTCTATTTTTACCTTCAATAACTTACCCAAAAAATGAGTGTCCCAAATATGACTGTCATTATTCTGGTAAAAAAAATAATAATATGGTAAAATGAAGCATCAATCACACTGTTAAATAATATAACAAGAAAATGTTATTCTTGGGAACACTGTGAAAAACAGCATGTTCTAAGTTTATCTACATGAGAACCAATCACTGTATAGAGCTTGATAAAAAGTCAAAATTTATCAATTATGCTTCCTATCGATATTAATATTTTTTACTGAATAAAGAACTAATTTTTAAAACTCCACAAAACATGGTTCATAACAAATAAGCTTGTAAATGGCCAGAAAATTAGTGAACATATTTGAATGAATGGGATCTTAGTAAATGTGTTTTCAGTGTAAGATGCCAAGTTTATGGTTTAGACAGTGACCATCACAAAATGAAATGTATAGCCAAGGAATAGTTTATACCTGGAGGTGCAGAAATTTAGAACTCTGATTTTTAAAAATTTTATCCTTTAAATATTTTTCTTCTCTATGTTTTATAATGTGTATAATAGATCAGCATAATAGTATATTTATAATTTACAAATAATCAAAATTTGGAGTATATTCTTAAATTTTTTATGATGGGCGTTACATGATCAAAAAGTTTAGAATATCACTAACTAGAACCACCAAGATACCACCTCTGTCACAGCCTTATGCTTGATTCTGGTCTAAACATGGTTTAAGCAAAAATTCTCAAACTACTACTGAATGCAAGTTTGCCATCAACCTCTTAAACAGGTTAACCACACATAGTGTGTCAAATGTTTCAAAGTAGCATTTATTTTTTAAAAGCACATTATGAGGTAGACTTACACCAAAATTTTTAGTGTATATATAATGTAAAGGTTTATTAAAACCTTAAAATTCCATGTACGTGTATGTATATAGATAAACTCATCACCTACAAATCTACCTTCATCCATTTGAAAGACTCAAAACAATTCAACTGAAAAGGTGAAAAGTCAATTACATTTTTAGAAAACTTTTCTAATCCTGAAATAAAGGACATCTAATCTGTCAAAAAAATTGTGGGAAGGAAATGTTTTGTTTTAAATTTAGATTTTAGAAGGTATTTTACTAAATCATGCACTTTGTAGCTAGTTTTCAATGAATGTGAATATCCACTAGACAGTAGGTGAAAGATACTATAACTCATTATTTTGTTTCCATCATGTCAAAATGATAACATCTAAGCAGGACCAGCTATATAATTTGTGAGCCCAGTGCAAAAGAAAAATGCAGGCCCTTTGTTCAAAAAATTAAGAATTTTAAGATGGTTACAGCGCAGCATTAAACCAAGCACAGCGCCTTTCTAAGTGTGGGGCCCTATATAACTGTACAAGTCCAATACCCATAAAGCCAGCCCTGAATCTAAGTCTATTTCAACTGCAGCTATGGAATACCAAGACTTTAGTTATTTTTGTCCCTTTAGTCCCCAGTACTAGCCTAGGCATATAACAGGACTCAAATGTTTGTTGAATGAAAAATTGAGTCTTACAGTTTTCCAAATCAATGAGAAATGTTTACTTATTGTCAGAACAAATCTTACCCTGAGGAATATAGTCTGTTAATTATAACAGTAAATGATAGAATCCTCTAGTACTGAATAATTTGCACACTGCATTCTGGCTTCATGGGAGCTTGAGGCCACATATGGGAAAGGTTCATTTGATTCACTCAACAAATATTTATTGAACTACTCTGTGTCAGGTCCTATGCCAGGCACTCGGGATACAATAAATAAGACAGTACCTGCCCTCAAGGAGCTTACAGTCTAGCATAACAACTTACAGCACCTCACAACCTACTGAGAAAACTTTCGGGGTATCTAGTATATTATTTAGAACACTCCAAATTTCCTGAAAATGTGACTCTAAATTTTACCAGAAAGCACAGTCTGGAAATGAAAGATACAGTGAAATTTAAAAGAAAATTCAAATATTCACCCTTTAATCTAAAAACCAAGAAATGTAAATGAGGAAGAAACTTAGGAAAGCTGAAAATTCTGCCTATTTTAAAGACTTTGGGCCAGATTTAAATTTTAAAAATTTATTATCTCCAGGTGGTATTTTCATTTATAGTGACATTTATATACATATGAGAGGTTTATATATATGAGATGTGTTCTTTGGGGCTTTTGATAAAACCCATATCTCTATCACATTTACAGCATAAAGGTAAATTTGAGACTTTCCTTTTGATAATAATTATCATTTGAATGGGAAAAATTCTTAAGACATCATTTAGAATCATCTCTAGAATATAAATTTTAGTACAATCTTATTCTCTAATGAGCCTAACCTGTCTTTGTACAACATGTGATAATTCAAGTATATATTTTAATGGTTATTGACAAAGTTTAATGGCATCAAATACTCTTGAGTCTATCTAGATTTTATTTTCATTGTTTTTTTTTATTTCCTGCAGTCTTCTGGTTTTTTTCTATGTAATCAAGACAGCAATAATGGACTGCTTTTTTCTTGAAAGCATGAAAGACTCCTGTACAAACACAGAGATTTTGTTGTTGCTTTGCTGTACTTTGTTACATTGCTGTTTATTTTTTAATCTAGCAGCATCCTTAGTTCATAGTATCTTACTTAGTTGCAACTGAAAAAATCACTAGCCCAGGCTTTAATTGGGAGCTTCTATTATCCAGAAGGTTATTGTGAAGCCGTCAGAAAAGCAGAAAGCAACCAAAAGAGCTGCCTCTAAGACTGTGTACACAGAGTTTGTCCAGCTCTTACTTTAGATACTCTGAACAGGCTTGGTTATCACATGCCCCAGCTCATAACAGATAAACACAGCACATTAAAGAAAGTGGGTGGGGAAAAAAAGAAAGCAGGGAACCTGACAGAACCAGGCATACTGACAGTATGGGAAGAGATGGAACAAACTACTTGGCAAAAAAAAAAGCAATCTGAGGTAAATGATTATATATACCTCAGGGCTGAGAAAATCTCCCTATAATAGACATTAATAACTCATATTTGTTATAGCCCTTTACTTTTGATGAAGTATTTTATATACATCAGAGCTTTTATATACATCAGAATCCACTAGATATTTGTAATAATGTAACATTATGAATATAACTTTTAACTTTTCATCACGAAAAAGTGAATTCCACTGAGCATGCTGTTTAAGGCGGCAGGGAGGTATACTAACATACCTAAAAGACTTGCATCAAAAATAATTACAAGTTTTAAATTTTGGCACTTAAGAGATACACATTAGTTATCCAAAAATTCATACATATGGTTTCCTTCATGACCAACACAAAGTATTACTGAGTGAATTTTCACAGCATTCAGTGACTGCTGGTCATTAAACAGGGATGATTGTCACCAGTAAATTATCAGACTATTTCTCCTGCTAAACGCAAGTTTAACAGATATTTAAGGATGCCAGTACCATATATTCTGACAAATATGGGAAACACTAGGCTTCTAAAAGATTCTCAGTATCTTCCCTATATTGCACTTTCTAGAGAACACAACTTTTACAGTGATGTAATGTGATCTTAGTTCTAGACATATGAGCGGGAAACGTTACTTCCCTGCTTGTTTTCCTAAAATTTTTGGCATAGCCTCTTCTCAGGGATGTAACAAGAAGAAATAACTAAATATGCATGTGTTTTGGGTTTCTGAGAAAAAAGACCACAGACATTTAAAAAAGACTAAAATAGAGGTCTCTTCTGCTTTAGCCACTTCATTTTCAAAATTGAAAATAAAGAAGTACTGTATATTTGATGTTCCTAACTCTTTCAACATAGCATTGCTGTAAACATTCTGTTCTGCAGAAAGCTTTTTAAAACAGGAGAACAATTTATACTACATTTACCAACAACTACACTACATTACCAATTATAATACATTTAACCAATTAACATGAATAAAAACAACTGAATAAAATTTAGAGAAAAAACCCATCAGATTAGATTTTATACTGTAAGTGAAATGGGACCTTGAAATGGTAATATGTAATTTCCTCCAATAGAATAGCATTCCTGATTCCCTTTAATTCCTTGATTAATATTCCCTGATGACTATTTGATCATAACCATACCTCAAGGAGAACAAAATTGTTGAATTTGCTGGCTGTTAATTTTTAATTCTCATCTACATGGCTCTATTTTCATACAAGGATATTTATCCTCCATTGTTCTTTTCTATTTTATAGTTGCTTAACCTGCTTGAGGTTTTTTAGTTAGGAATGGACTTCATATATGCCCTGAGTTTATGATATTAATTCTCACGTAAATTATCAATCTTGTAAATGTTCTTTTACACGGTACAGAAAGTAAGCCAGCTTCGTAATAAAAAAACTTCAGAAGATACTAAACAAATTAACAGGCTAGTTTGCCATCCTTTACAAACTAAAGGGCAAAACGGTAGAGTAGTAAGCAGAGACTTTGGACTAAAATAAACAAAAAAACAAACTTGGGTTTGAATTCTAGTGCTGCCACCCACTGCCAACTCTGTAACTTAAGGCATGTCACTTAATCTTTCTGACCCATCATTACCTCCAAAGTAAATTGGGGCTCATTCCACCTACCTTGGAAGGTTTTTGTGAGGGTTAGTAGTAAAGCACATACATTATTTGACATATAATAGGTACTCTATGGTAGTTAAAGAATTGTTGGCTAAATTTAGAGTTGGGCAACATGTGGGCCCGGCATCTGATCTGGAACTCTTTCCAAAGTTGACAGAATTTACAAAATCTTCCTTTGAATATCAGTATGGTCATTATATTTGGTAGCTTACTTATTTTTTATTGTACATATTTAACCTTATTTTTAATGATAACATTGTTTGGGTGTTTTTACCTCCAAAACTATATTTTCTTTTAAATATATATTTTTTGCAAAGTTCACAGCAAGCCTATATATTCACTGTGCTTTGTTAAATTTTTCAATGACTAGAAAGCTTTCAATTTTTTAACATCCATAGTAAAATGATCTAATTTTAAAATTTGTCCTGGAGCCAAACACTGTTCCAATTAGGATATAACCTTGTATATGTGTGTGAATGGCTGTTCAGTAGGTCCTACAAAGAAATGTCTATTTTATTCATGTATTTAAACATTTCTGTAAGATTTAAAATACTTTTCTTACGGCTGGAATTCTCAGCATCTACTCCTATGCTTTCCTTTTTCAGTCTATTGGCTAGTTTAAGGGTATTCACAATAATACAACTTAAAGACAAAGTTTTCATAAGTTATTGTTTTTAAGAGTCACCATAATACAGTAGAAATTGTCCTGAGCAAAGAATTAGGAGACTGGTTCTGCCACTTTGTTTGCAGCATGACCTTAGGCAAATCACTTAACTTCCCTCATTTGTCAAATAATGCAACTGATTCCACTCCAAGTTATTTTCTACCTTTAAAATTGTTCACTTAATATTATTATTTTTAAATAATCAAAACACTTTCTGGGAATTTTGTTAAGCACCAGATGGTTATAGAAGTACTTACTGCTGTTTAAGGTTGTGTTTTTCAAACTATGATCCAGAGACCACCTCAATAACGGGTTCCTGTTAAAAATACATATTCTTGTCTTCTCCCTGGCTGAATCAGAATTTCCTAGGGTGAGGCCCAGGTTTCTACATTTTTCACAAGCTCCTCAATGATTATAATGCACCCTAATGTTTGAGAATCACTGGCCTAAAGAGGATGGACGTAAGAGGGGAGGACTAGCACATGGCTTAAATTACTCCAGCCTTTGGCAAACCCCTTCTAAACACAATTCCATTCAATGTGGAGGAGACTGGAAGAAACATGCTTATTCAACAGAGCAGTTGCCTTGTACTTGACCCCAGCTTGATGCTTTTAATCTGCTGTGTTCCATAACAAAACACAAAAAAAGGTCTTCTTATCAACATTTAGTCTTGATATCTAAGTCACTGACTACCACAATTATGACAACAGCTTGAAGAGGACTGCAGTTCTTCCCTCACTAATGGTTAAGAAAGTTCAGCTTGTGACACCTGGCTTAAGGAAGAAAGATGAGTAAAACACCACCCCTTTACTCTATTCCCCCTCGATCGCAATACTGTTAACACATCAGCCTGTGTGATTCAAATAATCTGGTAGAGAAAACACAGATCTAAGTCACATTGTTCTCATCATTCTGTGGCCAGACATTGTACTAATCTAATAAATAAATCCTTTTCTGTACAATAGAAATGACCAAAGTCTATTCCATCTCCTCCTTTTCTTTCTAATGCTATTGATAGAAACAAAATACCAAGTAAGGACACATGCTACAGATTTTGAATTCATACAAGTAAAGTAAATTACAAAGAGAGAAGGTAATATTTTTTCTAGAATTTCACAACAAAATCCCTCTCATCATGAAAAAAAATCTGTATAATTTTAACAGGAAATTTAAGACATTTTGTTGCAAGACTATCTAACAGTTACGAGAATAATACCATTATTTGTGCTCAATATAGAGAAATGTTAACAGCAACTTTAAAAGGCCAAGTATACTGATAAGTAAAGATGAAATTTCTTTTTCAATAACCAGTATGCCAACATCATACTTCTGGATTTTATTCAATACTAATGTCACGGGTCTCTCTATCTCAACCAAAACTCCTGCTATATGTCCACAAAATTCATACCAAAATCAAAAAACAAAAAGGGAGGAAGGGAGGAGAGAGAAAAGAATGGAGGAAGAGAGGAAGGAAGGGAGGAAGGAACTTGATAAGAGCTACCATGCAAAATAACCAGAAAACCTGGAGTTCAGTGGCACAGGTCAGCAGGAGCAGAGGAATGCTGAGAAGGATGACGCTGCATAGAGTCTAACTTGGAGATGTCTGTATGATGCTGGATGACCAAGTACTCAGGTCACAGGTGTGTTCACGGACCAATAAGAACCAGAATCTTGACCCAAACTTATAAGATCTTCTAAAAAGCAAATACTTCACTTAAATTGAAGTAGTTTATAGTCAAACACCAGAATTGTTCCTTATTTGATATAAGTTGTGCCTAAAACTTTGGCTGATACAAAGAAACCCGTCCACTAAGGCACCCTGAGGCAATCTGACAATGTGTTGGAGAGAACTTTGTTGTCAGTACCACATCATTATGAGAGTACAGAGAACGGATCACCCGCAGGGGACTGGCTTCTTTGGGCAAACAGTCAACAAGTTCACTGCACTGTTTGTCAAATCCCAACAAGCGAATCCCGTAGCCATGTGGGGAAGAAATCATTCGCCCATCAGGGCTGAAACAAAGTTCTTTGATATAACCCCTGCCTACATTGGCTTCTTCAATGTAATGAGTCAGTCGTAGAGAACAGCGAGGTGAGACAGGTCGCACTGGAGCTCCTTCTTGGAATTCGTAGACACAAGTCCACTAGGGAGAGAGAAGGGAGACAAAACTAAGGTTACAGGGTCCCAAATAGTGCTATTTTTTAAAGCTCAACACATTGCCAAAGCCAAAGAATTACTGCAAGAAATCAATCAGATAAATACTACACCCTCCCAACTAACAAAACTTGTAGGCCCCATCCCTCTTTTTATTGTCATAAACTGAGTTTATTCTGTGCTATGATGCTTTGAAGCCTTTTGTTCCCTGGGGCTGCCTGTGACTTCTGTAGTAATACATTTTTTTTTTTTTTTTTTTTTTCCCCTTTTTGGCAACTGGCTGGTATGGAGATCTGAACATTTCACTTTGGTGTTATCAGCAGCACACTCTCCCAAATGAGCTAACTGGCCAGTCAACTTTTCTGAGGGCAACAACAATCATGATATTTTAAAAACCTGGGGGTACATCCAAGCCCTAGAGTACCTCTTCCCCTACACACTTCAAAGGCTCTTCTTTCCTTCTTTCAGTTGTGGCCTCTAGAGCCAGTGAGATCCTTGGAAGACTCTTGCTTTCCAGAGTGATGAATTATAAGGTCATTTAAGACCTTTTCCCCTTGTCATCAGCTTAGTCCCTTCCTTTCCCAGAGTTTCCCCTAGTTTTTAAAAAGAGAAAAGTATATTACTCAATTGGCTTAGCAAAACCTCACATTTAGGCAGCTTAGCTGAAACATCAAAGTCCTACATTTACAATATGAGGGTATGTCAAAAAGTTCATGGAAAGATTAGTATTATCTTTCAATTCTATTTTTCACAAACTTTTTGAGGTACTCTCATATGAGGGTTTTTTTTAGGGTGAGATGAAAGAGGCAAGAAATAAGAAGCTGGGCACAATCTGAGCTGATGATGGATTTTATAATTCTCAGCTTGCTACACCCAGGCAGGAGAGAAGGAAGAGTTTGCAAGGAATAAAGTACCATTTAGCACTAGAGGACAGAAACAGGAGAGTTGAGAAGCAAGATCTCTGATAGTGTGCCCTTGCGAGCAGGGATTGTGTCCAGTGATCAGGCTAAGTAACACATGGCAATGGCAATTTATCCAATGAACCCTGTTGAAGGTAGAGCACTGTTGCCTGTACCTCCTGATCATCAGTGTTGCTTGAGCACCGCAGAAGAGTGGCCCAGCCTTTTGGGTGCAGCTGTAGGGATGTGATGCAGTTTCCACGGTCTCTCTCACCAGGAACTTCAGGAGTTAAGACTTCAAGACTATTTCGTGGTGACACTCCTGAGACACAACAAAATGAGGATGTGGGATTTGTATTATCAAAGGACTAAGGCAGTTCTTCAAAGCTTTGATTTCTGGCAGTTATCTCCCATGCCTTCATTCCTTAGTCTGCCCCTTATGCTACCACATGTAAAAGAACATGGTACCAGCCAGTGTATGATGTGTGAGTTTTTGAGGTGGGGCCATGGGGAAAGGGTATAACTAGAACTAAATAATCTAAGTTCCTGCAGCAGGAACCACCAGTGACCTAAGGCTGAAGCACAAAAGCTGACTAGGGATCATTTTGATTTGGATCTATATCTCAGAAAGCTCTTTAAGTTAAAATCAAAGTTATATGACATGGAAGGAATCTAGAAAAGTAAAAGATAAGAACTCTCATCTCAGAGGACCTGGTGCTCTCTAGTCCAGAGAAGGATTTACTTGGAAGCCATGAGGATTGTCTTTATATAAATAAAAGGATCAGGACTTATGGCCCCTGACAGTACTATAAACAACAAATAGACCTATAACTTTGGAGGTAAGGGAGGACACCTCACATAAAGGTATGTCAAAACATGGTCTGGGAGACATTGCCAATTATATATCTTCCTTGTGACTCTACTACACCCCATTATTTCCTTCTACCTAGTTCCCAATAGAGATGACTGCTGTTGTAAGCCACTCTTACTACAGTATATGTCATACACTTCAGGTGTGTGGAGAAGCACTTGTAGACATTGTAAGGAAGCAGCTCAGAAATTTAATATGAAGAGAAATATTTCAACACTTTTCTGCCTATGGAAGGAGCTACTTTGAAGGTAATGAGCTCCCTGTCAGACCCTTTGTGAGCTGTTTCTCAATAAGGTGTGTTATCTTCTTTTTACAGAAGATATCTTCTTTAACGTATCTTCCCTTAGATTACTACACCACTGCAGTAGTAATCTAAAAACCCGTGAAGCTCTAAATTACACTATTACAGCCAAACTATACCTAAATAATTTCACATGTGATCAAACTTAAACAACTTTAGAAAAAAACTCCCTATCTTAAGAATTAATTTTGAAACCAATGTTTCAATTAAAAAATAAATTCCTTAAAAAAAGAATTAATTTTGAAAATCTGTAACAAAAGCAGAAAAGAAACCTACTATAAATAGGTAAGCAGTGGTTTGCTAAGTTGTGCATCTTGGAGGTTCCTCAGAAGCTGGCAAAATGTGGGTACCATGTGGGAGCCAAGATGGAGATGGGATAGAGAAGACTGGTGGGTCAATGGTTCCCCTAATTTCACTTGCACCAGAGCTACCTCGATTTTATTTCTATGGCATCCCTAAAAATCCACAGCCAATTTCAAGTGAAATGAGTTTGAAAGTCTCCACTCTGCACAGCTAATATATCTGCCAAAGAATGGTGCTAACATACTCTGACACCTGAAGACCCAGGATTTCCAACATTCAGACCAACTTTACCTATAAGCCTCACCTTCTCCCATCTTTTTCCTCTCTTTCCACCCTCTAATTTTCTTCTGCTTCCTTCCCAGACTCCTTATATATATCATCTCTTCTCTCATTCCCAACTCTGTATAGCATAAAACTGCTTTATACTTGCATTTACAACACTGGTCAATAGCAAACAAGCATGTTAACTATTTTTTTCTTCTTAAATTAAGTTTCTTTTTCTTGTGGATGGTATAGCCAATCAACAAAGATTTTTCTCAATGATTATTAGGAGTCCTAGCTTGTTTTCTATAGCCCAAGTAGAAGGAAAAGAACAGGTAAAAAATCTTTAAAAGATGTTTCTGCCACAAATCAAAGGAGGCATGTTATGCACTTCTGGCATAATTCAGTAAATTTAAGGGGAGGAGTTTTTAATCTTAAAGTGAAACATCACAGTCTTCAATATCTAGAGGAAAGTGGATAGGCTATTGGCTAGGTTAGAAAGGGCTCTCAAATCATCCTACTGACATAAGTAGTCATGCAAGATAATCAGCATCTACCAGGTAAAGCCACCTAGAGAAAACACAAATATTAGAAGTCCAAGATTTGTTCCTGTCCTAAATATTGAGGTAGCGACATGCCTATCTCTAAAAGGTGTCCCAAAATGACAAAAAAAAAAAAAAAACCAAACAAAACAAAGCCATATATCTGGCCATTGATACTCAGTCCACAAAGAAGAGGATAAACAATAAATGTTGTTGAGAGCTGAGATGCAGACTAGTATGGAGAGGGCTGGTAGGTAGAAATTTTACAGATAGAAAGCATTTCAATCGGGGGTGGCCTGGCTTCAGTATGGCCTGCGCTGCTCTCCCTAGTCAAGCTGCAGGCCAGATGCGGGTATTTCTTTCCGGAGCCTGCAATCTACATCACAGAAGGGAATGTTGGAATCCTGAGAGAGAGAGGTGTTAAAGGCAGCTGCTCTGTGGCCACTCACGTGGGTTGAAGCCTTGCTCAGCTAGTTTTCCCATCTAATATGAAGAAAATTCCTTTCTTGCAGGGTTCTTGTGGAAACAGAACATTATGAGCTCCCCTTTTCTTTAACTTAACTGTGGTTGAAAATAACCAGAGTCAGAGGTCACAAAATCTCACTTTACTAATCAACGGTGAGAGCCTGTTGACCCAGGCTGAGAACCCTAAGCTCTGAATCACCTGTTACATCTTGTCAGATTTTTCCAAAAATGACTTTACCTCAAAAAAAAAAAAAAGTTAAAGTTTATTCTGTAACTTAGAAAGTTGAGACTTCCAATCAATATGGCAGAATAGACGGTCTTCAGCGTCACTCTCTCCCACAAATCAACTAATTTACAACTATTAAAAATCAACACAGCCAAGCTGGGGCCACTAGAGCTCATGGGAAGAGGAGGCGAGACCAATGGAGTGCATGAAGGCCAGAGAAGCCACGATGAGAGAAAGAAAAAACTGCTCTGACCTTTTCGAGCCCCAACCACTTCCAGGCTGGAGCTGCTGAGTGCATGGAACCAGAGCCAGCAAAAGCCACCGCTGTGTCCTTCAGATGAAGTTGCATGGAGGTGGCAGGGAAGAAGATGGCTTTGGTGGCCCCCAGGCTAGCAAGACCACTAATAGGGTTCCCATGAACCCACGCAGGACCAAAGAGCCACAACAAATGACAAAAAGGAGCCACTCAGAGGCCAGTGAGTCATTGCAAGGGACCGGCATACAGCCCATCCCATAGGAAGTGTTTGGAGCACGGGCAGTGGGGGAGATGGGCCCACCAGGAGAACACCGTCACACAGCAAGGACAGCTAATCTGAACCCCCATCAGCATAGGACCACTCAGAGGAGATTGGTCAGAAATATAGAATTGCATGGGGTGCAGTTTGTTGAAAAGACTCAGGCCCAGACCAGTGTTTCTACGTAACCCAGATGCACTGGATTTCACTAAACCTGGAAGTCCTATAAAATCAACCATTAAAATTGGAGCTGCACAAAAAGCCCTCCCCAGGGAATCAACAGCAAAGCAACAATTTAGCTCAACCATACAGCTCAAGTACTGATCCCCACAGGAAGTTCCCCACTTTAGAAGTAAGCAAAGGACAACAAATTAGTTCCAGCACAGAGTTTAAGTGGTGGGAATAGCAAATAATCCAACGCAGAACTGAAAGAAAAAAACAGAGTACCCACAACCAGAGACAAAGTTTGATATTAACTAGTAAAGGTCTCATTTCACCAAAGAACACCTATAACACCTAGAAGGACTGGAAGTCCCCTGGGATACCAAGCCAGAAAGTGGGGACAACCAGGCACACCAACAGTGCCACGGGGCCCACCTGGGGTCCTGAGTTATAGAACCAGGGACCGGACCCTTTGCCCACAACCAGGCATACCACCAGTGCCACAGGGCCTGCCTGGGGTCCTGAGGCATGGATGCAGGGACTGGACTCCCTCCCACAACCAGGGACACCACCATCACCACCAACAACTAGGTAAGGAGCATGCCAAAAACATCACCTCCATGCAGGTGGCCCACCACAGCTACCATAATAACCATAGCTGCTGCGAAAGCAGCTAGACGCCACAACCACTGTGCAGATGGTCCACCAGCCACTGGAGTACATTGACACAAGGAGAGTCACCAGCAGAAACCAAAGAAAAGAAGAGGATGTATCTCTCCACAAAGCTCATTCCAGAGTGACAGAAGAAGCATCTGCTCTATGATAATATTGGGGGACCTGAACACACCTCTCAGTATTGGGCAGATCATTCTAGGCAACAAATCAACAGAGTAACCATTACTCTTTCAGAAGGAGAGAAGAAATCTAGGGTAATTAGAGTGAGAGGGTGGGGGGAGAGGGAGGAGGGAGAGGGAGGAGGGAAAGGGGGATGGGAAGAGACTGGAAAAGGGGCATGAAGAATAAGTATGATTTGGGCCGACCCCGTGGTGCACTCGGGAGAGTGCGGCGCTGGTAGCGCAGCGACACTCCCGCCATGGGTTCAGATCCTATATAGGAATGGCCGGTGCGCTCACTGGCTGAGCGCAGTGCGGGCAACACCACACCAAGGGTTGCAATCCCCTTGCCAGTCATGAAAAAGACAAAAAAAAAAAAAAAAAAAAGAATAAGTATGATTTGTAACAATATATATGCTAATAATATTGATTTGATCAACATATGTCAATACTGAACCCCAAAAATATGCATAATCAATTATGATTCAATTTAAAAAAAAAAATCAGGGGTAAAAGGGATAGGCAGAGCAACCAGTTCTGCCAGAATGGTGGGGGGAAAAATGGCAAATACAGAGTGGGGCCAGGTTGTAGCTCACTTTATCCCATAATCCCTCCGAGACTGTCAGGCATTGCACAGATAAGGAAATGGCACAGCAAAATCCAACTGGGCCAGAACCAGGTAACTTTCACAATCACCTGATAAATTCATCCCTTATATTTATACAGCACTTTCACATGCATAATCTCATTTACTTTTCACAACAATCTTGATTGGAATCTACATTTCCCCACTACACTTCCCTACTACTTCCTCTTCAAACTACACCAAACTAAGTCCAGGTAACAATAACCAAAGCTCAACTTCCATCAAAGATTTAAGCCCAAGATATTCAACCCCAGAGACTCTGGTTAGCTTTTTGAAAATGATGACTAAAGGGTAAGAAATTCTCATCTCGATTTGCTTTTATTTTTATGAGTTCAAACCAAACCAAAGAAAGCTATTTGGTGGAATCTTTTAACCTACCTTCTCTTTGAGAGGCTCGTGACATGAGCTTCTCAGAAGATGAATTAGAATCACTATGATGACAAGGTGAACCAGAAACTCTAGGACCGGATGAACTGGACGAAGTGGTCAAATCTTGAAAAAACAAAAAGTTCTGACAATAAATCTAGCATAATTCTAGTAATGTCTCTTAACTTTTTAAATATCCACTTGAACCATACTTTTAAAATCCATCTGAAACACGGCAAAAAATGCTCACATAAAACTGGCCTATAACTATAAGACTGAGGAAGGCAGGATGGCTCTTTGAAAGATGGCTTTTAAGGCCTAATCCTTTTCTAAAATCTTTTATATCAAAGACTTGCTTACATGAAATAAAAATGGAAAACCAAATAAAGAAAGGAGCATCTTTGGTTCCCCATCATTTCTGCACTGAAACAGAACAAAAAATTCAATGAAAATGAAAAACTGAGCTATTTAGCCTGTTGTGTAATGTTAGAATAGTGTCCGAAAAACAGGTCCACCACTTGAATACAAACAAATCCTTCTTTAAAGCATAACAAAAACTTCTATTATCATTTTTGAAATTATGTGAATACTGTCTTTGAAACGCAGTACAAAGCCTTAAATTGAAATCTGTGGAAAAAGCCAAATAAATATCAGAGAGTTGAGTTTGATATATTACTCCAAATAGCAATTTCTATTTCAGCACACTTTTTAAAAATTAAAATAAAAATTAATATTTATTTATATAATTTATTATCTGTACAACCATAATAAAAGTTACCATTTTAGTTTTGCTAATAGGAATAACTTTTAACAAAGGTGATTTAAGTTAAATAGCTATGATTTCCTTGCACTTTTTCATTATTATTTTAAATATATCTTGACATTTGTTTTCAAGGCAAAAAAAGAAAGCTGAATCAGTAAAATGAATTTCATGATAAACACAAATGAGAAAATCTGAGATCACTATAATCCCAAAATTCTTTTATAGAGGAAACAGTCTGGGAAATATTGTAAAAAATTAATTTAAGTATTACTTGATTTATGAAAGGTTTATGTAAACATAAATTTAACTCATTTAAAAAAAGACAAAAATGAACATTCTATAACTCCTCCAAAAAGACTTATTCAAGTACAAGTTTAAAATAAAAATAAAAAGGAAAATAATTTTTAGATAGAAAAGTTCACAAAAAGAGACACTTATCATCAAATGTAATCTTCCCCCCTGAAACACAGCAATTTTAGATTGCTGTTCTTTATGCCTCCTGCTTGCTTTCCATGAAGGGTGCACTTTTATTAAACTGATTCATGATGAGGTGAATTGCAGAAAGTCTGGGGTTTTGTTTTTTGGACCTGTTCCCTGTAATCTCTTCTTGAGCTTTTAGATCCTGATAAAGAGTGGAAAAACACTTATTCTAACTTGGCTTGTTTTTGTCATTTCTTATATCCCAATGGATTTCATGTGTATCTTCCTTGGGTAATACTTTTTGGAGGGGTTTTTGTTCCTTAACTGAAGAATGGCAGCTACTTTCCTTCTTTTGTGTCTGTCTGACTTTCCCAATGAAGAAGTCACACGATCACTATTCTCAGACATGGAAGACATTTGCACCTTTTAGCACATCTACTTTTTTCTTCAGAAGAGGGTATATTGCTAGACTATAAAACCTTTCTTCTGTATTATCATCAAAATATTCCTTCTCCTCTTCATGTAATTCTACTTCACCATCACTGTTACCACCAAGGGAGCTATCAGACCCTTTCCTCTTTTTGGTTTAATGTTCTGATTTTTGGTTCAGCAGGTGTCTTTTGGGGTTCAAGAAGAACTACAAAATCCTTTCCCAAAGGCTTTTATGGAGAATTTGGAATGTGTACTGCTTTGGGTTTATGTTTCATCTTGGCCAATTTTTTTCTTTGGATTATTTATTGGTTTCTTACCAGTATTTTGGCTTCTTTCACTTTTTGATCACTACTAAATTTCCTTCATGCTGTAAGTTACCTGCATATCATTTGAATACCAGGGATGTTTAGAATGATTTTCTTCTGAGTATTCTTTGATGACTCAACTTCAGCAACATTTTTTCTTGCATCTTCAGAGGCTTGAACGGCACCTTTTAGCATATCTACTTTTTTCTTCAGAAGAGGGTGTATTGCTAGACTGGCAATTGCTCTTTCAGTTGCAGGGCACCTTTTAGCATATCTACTTTTTTCTTCAGAAGAGGGTGTATTGCTAGACTGGCAATTGTTCTTTCAGTTGCAATAGAATCTGGCTTTTTGCAGATTTTTTCAAAGTTGATGTCATCAGCAATAGATTTAGTTACTACATCAGGTTTCAATTCCTTCGTGGCATTAATTTCTTCAAGCAGTTGTTGCACCCATCTTTGTTTATTTTTGTTTGTTTATTTTTTTGGTGGCTGGCTGGTACGGGGATCTGAATCCTTGACCCTGACTTGGAGTTACACCACCTCACTCTAACCAACTGAGCTAACTGGTCAACCCTTCCCTTCTTTTCTCATCTTCACAACCTTGTTATTGAGGTTCAGAGTTCCCAGATGAGCCACAATAGGCTGAAGGAGAGGATCCACTGCTGCCTGCACATGAACTCTGTCTGCCCATCACACTTTTCTAGTGACCCCACACTTCTGTTGGAATTCTTATTAAACTAATTTCCTGTGATGATATATTTAGTATCAGAATTACCCTTAGAAAACTAAAAACCTTCTTGGTTTTTGAGTCAAAAAAGGCCAACAAAACCTTGTTTTTGTTTTGTTTTTCATTTCTTGTTATTTTTTGTTTCAACTAGACTTTCACTATTTCTCTATTAACACTATTTCTCACTAAGCTAAAGACAATTATCAATGTTTCACTTAAAGGCAATTCTGAATCTAAAAGGACAATTTCACATACTTATGAAATCCATTGCTTTCAATTACGTTGGTGAAACTTAAATTTCTACTTTTAGAAGTTGGGCAACTGCAATACAATTATGCCTATTCTTTCCCAAAGATCTTTAGACGTGGCCCTGTGCGTACAGGAGAAACATTCCAACCATTTTTTTTTTGGCTCATAATCAAAACTTTATTGAAAAACTGACACCAAAATAGATCACTGTTGTATACCTTAGAAAATCAAACATAGAGTAACTAGAATTACTGAACTTATGATAAGGTTTTTCTGAGATAACACAAATTCAGGAAGTTATGTGGGTCATAAGAGTTGGCTTTCTTCTAAGTTAGCACTCTTCTGTGAGTCTGGCCTCTTCTCCAGTAGGCTGGCACAACACTGTTGAACAACCTACACAAAGAACGACTATCTAAGCGTGGCTGAAAACTGTGGTAATCTTGTAGCAACCTTGACGTTTTACACACATGAAATAATAATTTGGACTTTTATGTTTTTTTCTTTTCCTCTTTCAAGGATGGATGCAGTAAATCTCTAGCCAAAGGCATGCTGATCCTTTCACAAGTCCAGCCTGTCCAGACTTCTCAGGCAACACCCCTAGAGAGCAGCCCATTCTAACCATTTGAAGCTATATTTCATAGTAATTTATGAACATTCTGTGTTCCAAATGCTTAAGTCTTTTTTTCTGGGTTCTTGTTCATAAACACAATATTATAAATGACAGTTATGTTCCCAGACCAGTCCTCTCTTTACCAAAGGTAGATGAAATATGGTCTCTTTATCACACGTTGATAAAATATAGTACTTAAGTTTTTCTGAGCCCCAAGGTCACTTAACTCTAATGGAATCAGCAATGGGAAATGGGACAGGACTTTATCAAGGAGTGTTTAGGGAGACATGAGATAAGACAGCACCAGCTACCTATGCCTGCACATCTGGAAGTGTAGGATACAATACAGACTTAAAATTAAAACTCCGTATTGACCATAACTTAAAAGCTCTGCTGGATTCCAGAAGGACTTAAGAAGATTGATACTACCCTGAACCACCACTAACTTTTGAGATAATAATGATTCAGAAGTACTGATGAAAGATTCTCTGGCTAGCAGAAAGCTAAAAGAAAATATTTTTAGAGTTAGCAGTTATTCTTCCTAGATCATTTGTGATACAGAGACACAAATTAATGCTATGTCAGAGATACACAAAAATCATAATACTTCCATGGAAAAGAAGCTATCACTGAGCTTTCTAAAAAATGCCTTTTAATTTTCTTCCTCTTTTCCTGCTATCATTCTCAGAAACATATACCATCCGTATGCCTGAAATTCCTTAGAAAACTCTTTTTTTTAATCAAAAAAGAAAAGCTTACCTGAACTTGAAGTAGTTCTTCTTGCCCTCAAAATGGGATAGCTGCCTACTTCTAAAGACTTGGTTAAGTCAAGATCATGCAAAATCAAGAGGTATCCAGAGGATGTTGAGATCAACATTTTGGAACAATCTGGTGTTAATCTCATTCGCATGAGAAAACGTGTATGAAAGAATTTCTTATGTGGACACCCATCTTCTGTACACCTACAGAAAAAAATCAAACCAACAAAACCTAGAGTTATCATAAATATAATGGTTCGGTGACAGTCATATTTTTTTTGCCCTTCAAATAAATTTACACTCAATGTATATTTAGATTTACACACATGCCCTTAACTCTTTTTTTGTTCACTATTCCTGCTTTCATCTCCAGCCTTCCTTTTCAGATCATACTCTTTCTTAAGTATATCCCTCAGAATTTTTTTAAGTAAAACTTTGTTAAGTTCTCTCATTTTTTATTGTTCTGAAAGTCCTTATTTCACACTTTTTTTTTTTGAATAAAGGTTTAGCTGAGCATATAACCTTTAAGTGGACAGTTATTTCTTTCTGAATATTGACACGTTCCCCTGAGTTCTGGCTTCCACTGTCACCATTTATAAGTCTGCTATCAGTCTGTTACTTTGGATAATTTACATTTTTTTCTCCTCTGGCTAATTTTCTCTTTGTCTTTGGAGTACTGCAGTGTCACTCTGATATGCGTAAATCTAATTTCTTTTCATTTATTTTTATTGGGATTCATTTGACTTTCCAAATCTTAAGATTCATATTATTCATATATTCTAGAAAATTCTCAGTTATTACCCCATTATTATCTTTCATCCATTTTCTCTATTCTTTTGGAGCTCCAAATAGATGTCTGAAACATTCACATTTGACTCTCCTTGTCTCATAACTGCTCTTTCAGGTTTTCTATCTCCTCATTTCCATATGTTGTATTCTGGGTTACTTTTCAATATCTATCTCCTAAACTATTTTTTAAGCTATGTCTAACCTACTATTTGACCTGTCCAATGATTTTGAGATTTCCATAGTTGTATTTTTTTAACTTAAGTTCTATGTGGCTCTTTTCCAAATCTGCCTGGTCTTTTTGATAGATTTTTATTCCTTGCCTATTCTTATTGCCCTTTTATTTCCTTTTTTTGTTAATTATTTTTAAAACTGTGAGCCATAGCATACCTACAGTAAAGTATATAAATAAAATGTGCAGAGTTTAAAGAAAAATGAACACCACTCATCACCCATGTTAAGAAGTTGGAAAATACCAGTACTTTATAAGCCCCCTATTTTTCTCCTTTTTTGCACCCTATTTTTGCTTCAAGCATACAATATCATTTCTTATCTCCAAGAGGATAGTAATAGCTTTTTAAAAATATTTTTCCTTCTCCCTGTGTAGTCTCGGTTTATTCCAAAAAAATCTCCCTATTTGTGTCGGTCTCTATATTAGTAGTTTTTCTTAAATGTCTGATTATCTTTGGCTCATAATTAAGAATGGGGAACTAAAATTGACTGGGAACTGTGCATGCAGGGTATGCAGGGCTTGAGTTTCACTATACAGGGTGAAGCCATGTTTTGAGGAGATCCTAATGTCAGTATCTTTGGACCATTAACTGGAAGAAGGCTGAAGATCTCTGAATTCGATATTCACGGTGCAAAAGAATCACTTAATCCCGTTGATTCTGGTAAAGTACCCAAGCGTTCAACTGTGTCTATCATCCTTCAACACAGAGATTCTCTATTTTACCCTCTTTAGAGAATAAAATTTAAAACTTCTGCTAAAATGGCAGGTCAACTGCACAGTGCTGTGCATTAAGGGAGGAAACAGAAGTTCTTAAATACCTTTCACTTGACTCCTTACTTTAGCTACCTCTTCTACAACAGAGTACCCAGGGCTGCCAGTTCCTGTGATTTTTGAGGATTTTGTTTAATTGTCTTAAATTCTTAATACCTCCCTACTGCCAGCTTAGAATTCAACTTTTTTGGACTTATTAGGTCAAGTTTTAAGTTAGTTGCCAAGTCAGCTGCTATTTATCTACCTGCTTTCCAGCTTCTAAAATTCTATTGTCATTGCTTCCTCTCCTGTTTCTCCATCTTTATGAGTTTACACCCTTTATTTTAAAAATTGCTTATTGTAGTTTTGGAGGAGTCTTTTCATCTACAAACATTATTTAGGTCTTACAATGACTTAAATGAAGTTTTACAAGTTTCTCCATAAAGGCTATATACATTTTCTGTTGTAATTTATCCATATGTACCAACTAAATTTTTTTATTACAAAAAAGTATATTCTTTTAAAAATTTAAATTGTTTGCCGTGATATAGAAACACTATTGATTTTTTACATTTTGATCTTATATCTAACAATCTTTATTTTTACTTTTTAATTGACAAATGAAAAGTGTATATATTTAGGTATACAAGACATTTTGAAAACGTATGCATTTTATGGGACTGGCCAGTTAACTCAGTTGGTTAGAGTGTGGTGTTAATAACACTAAGGTCCAGGGTTCAGATCCCTGTATAGACCAGCCACCAAAACAAAAAAGAAAGAAAAAGAGAAATGTATATATTTTGTAATGGCTAATTCAAGCTAATTAATAAAGTCCTCCCTTGGTATCCTTGGTAGATTAGTTCTAGGACCCCTGAGGATATTAAAATCCGTGAATGCCCAAGTCCCTCAGGTAAGATGGTATGGTATTTGCATATAATCTACATACATTCTCCTTACACATTAAATCACCTCTAGATTACTTATAATACTTAATACAATGTAAATGCTATATTGTTATACTGCATTTTTTATTTGTATTGTTTTTTATTGTATTGTTATTTTTTACTGTTTATTTTTTTCTGAGTATTTTCGATCCTTGATTGGTTGAATCATGGATGTGGAACCTGCAGATATGGAGGGCCAACTATATATGCATTACCTCATATACTTATCATTTACTTGTGGTAAGAACATGTAAAATCTTCTCTGTAGCAAACTTCAGGTGTACAATACATTGTTATTAACTATGGCCACCACGTTGTACAATATAAATCTCTTGAACTTATTCCTCCTGTCTAACTGAAATTTTCTATCCTTTGATCAATACTTCCCCAGCCCTATACCCCACCCTCCCCAAACCCATCCGCAGCTCCTGGTAACCACCATTCTACTCTGCTTCTATGAATTTGACTTTTTAAAATTCCACATGAAGTGTTATTTATCTTTCAGTCTGGCTTATTTCACTTAACATAATGTCCTCCAAGATTATCCACACTGTTGCAAATGACAAGATTTCCTTCTTTTTAAAGGTGGAATAGTATTCCGTTGTGTATATGCACTACATTTTAAAAATCCATTTATCCACTGATGGACATTTAGTTTGATTCTGTATCTTGGCTACTATGACATGGAACTGCAGACCTCTTTGCCATACTAATTTCCTTTGGATATACACCTAGTAGGGGAATTGCTGGATTGTATGGTAGATGTATTATTAATTTTTTGAGGAAGCTCCATACTGTTTTCCATAATTTATATCTAACAATCTTGGTTAACTCTAATTCTGATCATTTCTCCAAAGAATTCCCATAATTTTCTACATAGACTAGGAATTGGAAAACTATGGCCCATGGGCAAATCTGGCCCATTGCCTGTTTTTATAAAACTTGTATGAACACAGCCACATTCATTTGTTTATATATTGTTTATGGCTACTCAGAAATCATCTAGTACACAAAGTCTAAAATATTTATTACCTGTTCCTTTTATAGAAATAGTTTACCAACCCCTGATACAATCATATCATCCATGAATAATATTAAGTCTGTTTCCTAATCTATATATATGTGTGTATATCTACGTATATATTTTCTTTCTCTTTTTTTTCCAACTAGGACCCTGCCTCCCTGTTCCCCCATGACACTGATGAACAGTAGTAGTAAGAGTAGGCATGCTGTCCTCCCTGTTTTTTTTTTTTTTTTTTTTTACAGTTGATGGGTGTCCTGAAAATCCTGCCTGATTTTATAGATAAATCTTCTAAAGGCTTATCGTTAAAAATGTGCTATAGATTTTTAGTGTATACTTTTCATGAGTTTCCTCCTATTCCTAGCTAATTAATGGTTTGTTTTTTAAACAATTGTATTGAGGTTAACTTATACACCATAAAATTCATTCAATTTAAGTGTACAGTTAAATGCTCTTTAGGGGAAAGGGAGATGGGGAGAGATTGGACAAGGGGCTTAAAGAATAATTACAATTTGTAACAATACATATGCTAGTAAAATTGATTTGATCAACATATCTCAATGTTGAACCCCCAAAATATGTACAATCAATTTTGATTCAATAAAAAAAATAAATTAAAAAATAAAATAAAATAAAAGAAGAATTGCTGGCACTTTAAATAAATAAATAAATAAATAAATAAATAAATAAATAAAAATAAACTCTCTTTAGTAAATTTACAGAGTTGTGCAATCATCAACACAATCCAGTTTTAGAACATTTTTGTAAACCTAATAGATCCCTCCTGCCCATAAGCAATCACTCCCTGTTCCCTCTCCGAGCTCTAAGCAACCACTAATCTACTTTCTGTCTCTGTAGATTTGTCTATTCTGGACATAACATATAAATAAAACGATACAATAAGCGGTTTTTTCACTTAGCGTAATTTTGAGATTCATCCATGTTCATTTCATTACCAAAGAGTATTCCGTTGTATAGATATACCACATTTTATTTATTTACCACTTGATGGATATTTAGACTGGTTCCACTTGTTGGCTACTATGAATACTACTACTATAAACATTCATGTACATATCTGTTCATTTCTCTTGCATAGCTACTTAGGAGTAGAATTGCTGGGTCACATGGTAACTATATTTAACATTTTACAAAACTGCCAAACTGTTTTCTAAGGTGGCTATACTATTTTACATTCCCACCAGCTATGCGGGTTCCAACAATGAGAATTCCAGTTTCTCCATAGTCTTGCCAATACTTGTTACCGATTAATAATACTGAGTCTTCAAATCCATAAACATGGAATATCTCTCCATTCACTTATAACTTCTGATATTTCTTTCAGTAATGCTTTATAGTTCTTAATGTACAAATCTTATACTTTTGTTAAATTTATTATTTAGTATTTTATTCTTTTTGATGCTATTGTGAATGGAACTATTTTCTTCATTCATTTTTGGATTGTTCATTGATTATAAATAGAAATACAATTGATTTTTGCATATTAATCATGTATATCTTGTGAATTTGCTGAACCTGTTTTATTAGTGCTACTGGGGTTTTTTTGGTGGACTCCTTAAAATCTGGTATACACAAGATCATATCTTTTGCATATGAAGACAGTTTTACTTCTTCCTTTCCAATTAGTTTCTTTATAAGGAGGCGTTTTATTGAAATCTTCACAACAGAGGAATAACTGGCATTTCAGGTGGGACAATAACTGGCATTTTAGATGGGAATGTGTAAACTGTCCTGTGTACTGCAGGATGTTTAGGAATTCTGGTCCCTGCCAACTGTATGCTAGCAGATATTCTCCTTCTCTCTTTCTCCATAGTGACAACCAAAACTGCCACACACATTATTTCCAAATATTCCCTTCAAGATCAGTTCCACTCCAAATAAGAACTATTTTTTTAATGCATAAAAACAAAGTGCAAAAATTACAAAACAAATAAGTTTAGAATTGAAGGACCTAAGAATGAGAAACATTTTAGTCTCACATATGAAATAAAAATGTTTTTCCTTATATTTCTTAAATTCAGAAAATTCATTTTATAAACCAGTTTTCATCATTAACTATACTACTTGGTCTCTTTCCCATATAATTTTCTCCAAAACTTTTAGTTGTAATATATGACTAAATGCAAGTAACAAAAGATAAAATCACTTTTTTTTTTTTTTTTTTTTTAAAGATAACCGGTAAGGGGATCTTAACCCTTGACTTGGTGTTATCAGCACCACACTCTCCCAAGTGAGCCACAGGCCGGCCCTAAAATCACTTTTTGATTGTTTTTCCTAAGGCCAGTTTCTTTCTTAGGGCTAGGACAGAATACTGAATTTGTTCACTGTCTTTAAAAAAAATGTTTTGTTCATAATCCTAACATGGTCTCCTAGTCACAAACCTGTTAGTGTCCCAAATAATGACATTTCCATCAAATCCTGATGTTACTAAGAGTCGTGTATTAGTATCATATTCGATGTTCTTCACCCAGCTAGTGTGACCATGTAAAGTGCATACTTTCGTGTTCAATTTTCTCAGATCCCATAGTGCTATTGTAGTGTCATCAGAGCAGGTAGCGAACAGCCGGTTATCAAGAAATCTACAAAAGCAGAAAAGAAAAACTTGTTCATTTAATTTTTTTAAAGAAAACTTGATTTGAGAAACAGTCTCTATATACAAACTCAACAACACAGTGATTCTGATTCTGATATACAATAAACAGTAAGTATAATTCACATAATCATAGGGTCAGGATACTAGAATTTAATGAGAGCCACAAAAAAATTTGATCCATTTGCTTTAAATTACTGATTTTTATTTGGAACTGGAAATATGGGTAGGTGTTTGGAGAACAGTGGTAGACAAAAAAAAAAAAAAAAAAGAACTTTAGAATTTGTACAGGAAATAAAAATGGTGAGAGAATTCAATAAGAGATTGAGGAAATTTTGAAAACTTGATTGCTGAGGGGGACACATTAAGCATAAAGTGTTCAAAATCATGAGAAATATTTACTCTGCTACAAGTAACATCTCTTTCTATTTAGAATATTTATATACAAAAATTGTTATTCAGTATAAATGATAACTCCCAGATTGCCATCATCTTTAATCTATTTTTTTTTCCTTTTTGTCTTTTTTCGTGACCGGCAACGGATCGCAACCCTCAGTGTCGCGCCCGTACCGGACCGGGACCGGCTACGGGATCGCAACCCTCGGTGTTGCTCCCGCACCTCGCTCAGCCAGTGAGCGGCCGGTCTGTATGTGGGATCCGAACCCTCGGCGGGAGTGCCGCCGCGCTTCCCAAGCGGCGCACTGTAGCAGTGCGCCACCGGGCCGGCCCATCTTTAATCTATTAATTCAAAGGCATTCCCCAGATAATGTCACTTAGCAAAATTTTATTGGGACTAGTCAAGACTATAAGATACAAGATTATAAGACAGACAATTAAAATGCTCTATAATTCAGACTTTTTATTATTTTACACTAATTTCTCAACCCTTAGTGGGGTATATTCTATACAAATACTTAAAACATAATGAACCTACCATTCACATTTGAATGTCTGTCTAATTTACCATTAGGATGCTTTCTCTAACCTATCCTGTGATATATAACTTCCTTATCTCTTGCAGGGGAAATGAATTCTGGAACTTCATCCAAGATAAAATTATATATAATTCTTCTCAGAAATAAGCCTCAATATTCACAAATACCATAATGATCTTCCTGAAAAATATCATGGTTTTAATATCCCAGGCCTTTATATAGGCTATTTTTGCTATCTGAAATCACCTTCCCCTTTTCCTTTGATCTGGCTAACTCCTGCTTTCTTTTTAATATTCAGCTGTCATCCCCTCCTGGAAGATTTCCTTCTCTATCCATCCTGGGGTAAATCTACCAATTCCCTAAGCTCCCTAAGTAGTCTACACTTCCATCATAATACTTAACATTACAGTGTGAGGAATAACTTTACAAGGCTATAAACTCCTTGAAGGCAGAGGGACCCGTATGCCTCATTCATGATTAGATTTGCAGTAACCAACATGCAGTACCAGGCACATATGCACTTGACATATATTTATTAAATGAATGAATGAGAGTTCACTGCCCAGTGGAGAAGACATTATGAACACGAGTACATAATTACACAAAATAATTGTGTGGAATAAGCAAAGGAAAGAGGGTGGTTAGGAAAGACTTCACAGTGGTGTCATTTGAATTGACTTTAAAATATGAGCAGGAATTCTCGAAGTGGCCAAGGGGTAAGCAAAGGTAGAGTGGTCACTGTATAAATGTTATCATAATCTTTCTTCCTTTTTAGACTGATTTGCAATTGTTGCATGTTTACATTGCTTACAATTTTTTTTACTATTAAAAACCACTAAGATGAACATCCTCACAGCAGCCAAATATTAATCACATCCCCATTTATTTCTCTATATACATTCCCAGAAAAATGTGTTGCTAAGTAAAAAGGGATTTTTAAAAATGTAAGGCATTTGAAACATATAGCCAACTTATCTTCCAAAAGAACATACCAACTTATAGTTCCACCAGTAGTTAGGAGAGTGTCCATTTCCCCAAACCCTTGTCACACAGATTTTTTTTTTCAAATTCTGCTAAGTGCTAGAAAAAAATATCATCTTAAGTTTTTTTTTTTAGTAAAGTTGAACTTTTTTCACATTTATTAGAAAATTATATTTCCCTTATGAATTGATGTTCATGTTCCTTAATGATGTTACAATAGAAGTATTATTTTTATTACTGAGTTGCAAAATTGCTCTCTTTTCGGGGGGGGTCAGGGGGGCTGGCCAGTCTGGGGATCTGAACCCTTGACCTTGGTGTTACAGCACCACACTCTAACCAACTGAGACAACCAGCCAGCCCTCAAATTTCTTTATAACAAGGATAATAATATAACTCAGTTTTTCAAATATAGTATTTGCATATATTTTTCCATACATACTTCTACCTTTTAATGTGGTTTATACGTTTTCTTACTATATCAAAATTTTAATTCTTATATTACCAAATCCATTTTCCCCTTATAAATTTACCTTGACTGATGAGGCTTTTTAAAGTAAAACTAGTTCAATGACGTCTACACTTCACAGGAATTATATGAGAAAAATACATATAAAAATATATATTTTTTTCCTTTTTGTCTTTTTTCATGTCCAGCAACAGATCGCAACCCTCAGTGTCGCGCCCGTACCGGACCGGGACCGGCAACGGGATCGCAACCCTCAGTGTTGCGCCCGCACCTCGCTCAGCCAGTGAGCGGGAACCGGTCTGTATGTGGGATCCGAACCCTCGGCGGGAGCGCCGCCACGCTCCCAAGCGGTGCACTGTAGCAGTGCGCCACCGGGCCAGCCCTATAAAAATATTTTTAAAAATACAAAAGACTACTGGAAAGTCAGTCAAACTTTTAAAATAAGTTGAGCATCTCATAAATTTGAAAAATAGGGGAAAAGCCATATACTGAAGATATTTTCTTCAGTCTACAGAAGATATTTAATGCACATATGGATTAAAAACCCCAGTGGGGTTTTACTGCTATAAGCCAGTGGTCCACCTGAAGGGATTTAAGGAATAGAGTGAGATGATTAGAAAGGAGTTTCAGAAAGATCTCTGAGATGACTAGGTTCCCCAACTCTTGGATTTTCATAAAAAATAAAATGGGTGATCAACTTTTTGTTTTTGTTAATCAGATCACTTAAAAAAGTATAATAATTTCATGAAAGGATATTTTAATATAAAAAACATAGAAAGAAGATGATCTTGGAAAAAAAAAACAAGTAATTTTGAATTGAGTAGGTTTACCTTAATGAAAAATTCAATACTTTGACTTTACTTGGATCATTTTTGCCTCAAAGTGTTATCTGTTAAAATTTTTTGTATTGGAGAATCATTGGTAAAGAGAATTCCAGAATATTAAGAATGGAGGATGTGAAGGCGTTCTGGCTGTGACATCTGTCACTTCATTGACTGCCAGGGTTGATTCAGCTGATCTGGCTGGCTAGGTGGCTGTACCCTTCCTCCCTCATGGCTCCATTTGCGTCCCTCCTGAAGCTGTGTGTTCCACTGAAGAGGACGACCTTCCCTGATAGAGAGGACCATTCTTCGGTCAAAAGTACACAAGTAGCTACAATCCCCTGCTAAAATCTCCAAAAAAGCTCTCAACAATGTAGACTAGGAAACCAGTTAAAGAACCTAGGAAATTTTTATCCTAAAATAAGTAGATGCAGAAAATGTAAAGTGTTAGACAAGTCCCTGGAGATGTGGCCTAGTCCTCTCTAACTAAAACTCAGTGTATCCTACTAAGTTAATAATTGTAAAATATTTATAACTCAACAGTCACTAATAAATAGGAGACATTTCACACACACTGGATCTCTGAATCACAGAACTTCTCCAAATGTCCCCATCAAACCCCAACATATGACTATAACACCTCTGGATAAGCTGACTTTTGGATAAATCAAGGTCTTCATTATTAGAGGATAATTGGTAAAGGAAAGAAATTGAGAGTGAAGTCTCTTAAAAGAGTACCAACATTTCACTGTATAAGTGAAAGTGTTGTTGAGTATCTTTAAAAAAATTAAACTGAAAATCATGAAAATAAACTTTTTCCCATTTATTTAACTCTATGCAAATTCATAGAGCAAGAATGGATTAAATGTTGGGTTTTTCCATATCTTTCCAAAAAAATTATGACAGCATAACATGATATCCTCACTTCATATCTGAGTTTTGTACTGCAATAAAAAAGAAGGCCATTTCTGTATAAATAATCAAGGGTTTTATCAATTTTCCCAAGAGCCTTTCCTTACTTAGTCCTGTGAGATATTCACATAGTTCTTTGAAGTGTCTATCACGTCATCATTTCTGTCATTTTCTTTTCTCTAATTGATAACTAGTCTAACTCTATCACCTCTTCATTTGCCAATTATTTTTTCATGTAACTTGATCAGTTTTCTAACATCATTTTCAGGGCTTCAAGAAATTCTACATCCTCTGCAAGATGAGAAATTTCATGTTCTCACTGATTGCAAAATATTTCTTGAAATATAACAATTAGCAAGAGACCAATAAAGACAGTGGGAGGGAGAAATAGATCTGGGATACTTAAATGGATACTAACTTTTGAACTGTCATATCAGTAAGTAAATATTCTTATGATGACCTTGGGGCTTCTCCCTCCAACCTCGTAATTGGGGACGAGGGGGATGTGGATTATTAAATGGACTCTTAAATCCACATACAGAGTCCTCGTGATTGAGAAATACATCTGTATAATAACTATAAGTATTTAAATTATATACTTTTCCCAAAATATGAACAGAAAATATTCTCCACAATTATCAATGTTTTTATTTTACAAGATAAGCAAACCATAAAACTAAGAAATGAACTAGAAGACATTTTCAAGTATGTGCAAAATGACCACCTAGAACCAAACCAGAAAATGAATGTCCACATCTTTAAGCAATAGAGTGAGGTGGTCTAATGAAACTGAGTATGAATTCCATCTCTACCGCTTACTATATATAAGACCTTACTCAAGTCTCTTTATCTGAGTTGCAATTTCTTCATATCTGTTTCACATTGGGATACTGTGAGGCTTAAACAATATAACGTATGAAAAATGCTTCACAGAAGGTTTGGCACATACTAAGCATGCAAAATATGGAAGTTAGTATCATTAACAAGTAATGCACACTTAAACTCATGCACTTGAACACCCTTCATATCCTCACTCAAAACTTTTATATGTACTTTTAAACAAGCTTCAAAATCCGTTTCTGTAATCAACAGATCAGAAGAAGCAGATTCAAATTTGTAGATGTGGGGTGCTAATGCAGGCATACCGACAGCGGCAAATGAAAGCTGACACTGATAAAGAACACAAATTCTAACAGCAGATTAGTCAAAGGTCATTTTGAGTAAGGGCAAACAAGTTGACACAAATTTTTTCTTTTAGAGATAAGAAAAACTTAAATTGTAAAATATTAAAAACAGAGAAAATTATGAAGAATGTAACAAACACCTGTGATACCCACCACCCAGCTTTATCAAATTTTAACATTTTGTTATCTTTCAGATATTTTCTAAACATTACAAACACAGTTGAAGTACATCATGTATCCCTCCCCAATCCCATTCCCTTCCCTCCCTCCCTCTCCAGAGGGAACCACTATCCAAAATTTGTCATCATTCCCCATACAAGTTTTTAATACCACGAATCCATACGTTTGTACCCATAAACAATTTATAGTATCATTTTGCATTCAATTTATTCTGTAAATATTTAGTGAGCACCCACTATGTGGTAGGCACAGTTCTAGGTGCTGGAAGAGAGCAGAGAAGAAATAAATACATGCCCTCATCAAGCTTATGTTTGTAAAGTTTTCAAACTTTATATAAATGGTATCACACTGGATAGCTTCTTCTACAATTTGCTTTTCTGCCTTGACCTTAACTTTCTCAGATGTATATCAGATGCTGATGCTTTTAGTTCATTCATTTTAACTGATGTATAGTATTCCATTGTATGAGTATACCAGAATTTATCTATTTTCCTTTTGATGAACATTAATGTTGTTTCCAACTTCTCTTTATTACTAACAATGCTATAATGAACCTTCTTTACACATCCCTTTGCTAAGATGTGCATTAATTTCTTAAAAAATATATGGATCTTTTACTTTATCAGATATTGCTAAACTGCTCTTCAAAATAATTTCACCAATTTATACTCCATCAATATTAATTAAGAATTCCTACTTCTTAACATCTCTGCTAATACTTGGTATTTCTTCATTGTTACTTCTATTTGCACTTCCATGATAACTAGTAAGCTTGAAAATCTTTCCATATCTATTGCTCATTGTAGTTTCTCTTACATGATTCTGGATACTAATCTTTTTTGGTTAAATGCACTGAAAATATCTTTTCCCATCAGCCTATAGTTTACCTTCCCACACTGTTACTGTCTTTGATTATAATTTAAATTTAAAATTTTTATGCAGTGGAACTTAATATTTAATGCTTTTTAAACCAAGTTTTATGAAAACCTCTGTTGGTATTTTAACAAAAACTGTACAGAATTTACATACCAATTTGGGAAGAACTGACTTCTTTATGATACTGAGTTTTCTCCTCCAGAGATTTGCATTTGTTTTTGCAGGTATCTGATATCACTTCCAACCTGGATTCAACTTAAAATTGTTGGCTGGAGGTTTTGAATCATATGGGAGTGTGAATTTAGGCCCCATATACGCATGAGTGCTGGCCTATGGTTAGATATTCACAGAGGAGATTTTCTGACACTCCTCTACCCAATGTCACAGTCTAGATGAACATGGTGGTTTATTTCTACACCATCTTAATGCTGAAAGTGAGCCTTCTGGAGTCCTAACCTTATGTAGAGTCTTTTATTAGACTCCTCACCTTAACTGGCCCTAGAATTAACTATCCTATCCCCTGTATTCCTCATACATGTCAAAACAGAAGCCCAAGGTCAGCAGCATTTGGCAGATACCTCTAGGGTAAAGCCAGCTGAATATGTGTTTACTTCTTTGCATTCCTGCTTCCATTTCACACCACAATGAGATGCCACCTTATATCTGGTAGAATGGCTATTATAAAAAAGGCAAGAGATAACAAGTTTTGGTGAAGATGTGGAGAAAAGGGAATCCTTGTGCTGCACTGTTGGTGGGAATATAAATTGGCAGAGCCGTTATAGAAAACAGTATGGAGGCTCCTCAAAAATTAAAAGTAGAACTATCATGTGATCCAGCAATACCACCTCTGAGTACATGTATATCTGAAAGAAATGAAATCACTTTCTGAAAGAGATATCTGTACTTCCATATTCACTGCATCATTATTCACAATAACCAAGATGGGGAAACAACCTAAGTGTCTGTTGATAAATGATGGATAAAGCAAATGTGGGATATATGTGTGTGTGTGTGTGTGTGTGTGTGTACGTAAATATATGAGGGTACTTCAAAAGGTTCATGGAAAAACAGAATTAAAATACAATATGAATCTTTCCATGAACTTTTTGAAGTATCTTCATATATATATATATATATATATATATACACAAACACACACACATATATAAAACATTTCATCCAACATTTGTTTTTAATAGAAAGATTGCAGATTGTTCAGGATATTTTAAAATCTTCTACAGCTTTATTTTTATCATCTTGATTTACTAGTTTTAGACAGAACTATATCAAAGTCTCTCACTATGATTGCAGACTTGTAATTCTCTAAAATTCTGTTCTTGCTTTGTGCATCAAGGCTATGTTTAAGATGCATATAAGTTTGTGACTATTATATCTTCTTGATAGATTTTTCCTTTTTTAAATATGTATTGTTGCATTTTATTCTTATTAAAGCCGTTGGTTTTATATCTGTCCAATACTGATAATCTCCACTGGTTTTCTTTTCCCATTTCTTTTTTTTTTTTTTTTAAAGACTTCCGGTAAGGGGATCTCAACCCTTGACTTGGTGTTGTTAGCACCATGCTCTCCCTCCCAAGTGAGCTAAGCAGCCATCCCTATATAGGGATCCAAATCCATGGCCTTGGTGCTATGAGCACCACACTCTCCCAAGTGAGCTAACTGGCCATCCCTACATAGGGATCCGAACCCATGGCATTGGTGTTATCAGCACCACACTCTCCCAAGTGAGCCAGGGGCTGGCCCTTCTTTTCCCATTTCTGAGTGGTTTATTTTTGGTATCTCTAAAAAGAGTACATAGATAATTTTGGTTTTTATTCAAATTGATGACTCTGTGTCATTTCATAAGGAAGTTCAATCCATTTATATTTACCGTGAACTCATATATTCGGAACTCTTTCTACTTCTTGTTTTCTATTTATCATATTTATCATGACACCAAGATCAAGGGTCCAGATCCCCATACCTACCCCCGCCAAAGAAAAATTAATTTCACCTCTTTCTTTTTTCTTTCTTAATGTGACTACTATAAAATTTAAAACTATATATGTGGCGAGTATTACATTTCTATTGGATAGTGCTAATCTAGAGTTTTAGTTTTAACTTTGTCTTAAATGTGCCCTCCTAAAAAACCCTAAATTATTTTCCTTCTGCTATTGATAACATTTAACATTTTACTTAGTTAAAATTCTTCAGTCTAGATTAACAGTTTACCTGGATATAATACGGTATTGAATGTTATTTTGCCTTAATATTGAAGATATTAATATTATTCCATTTTCTCCTGGTATCAATTGTTGCTGCTGGGAAAGCTTCTGTGAGTTTAATTATCATAACTCTGTACTTGATCTGGCTTCTAACTTTGGTGGCTTTTAAGATTTTCTCTCAATCTTTGATATTCTAGAGTTTTACCACAACATGTATAAATGTAGATTTATCTGTATTTAACCTGCTTGACACTCTAAAGTTCAGTTTTGATTTGAGGACTCAGGCCCTTCTTCAATGCTAATAATTCTCAGCCATCATATCTTCAAAAATGAATTCTCTACCAATCTCTGCATTTTCGTTTTCTGCAACTTTTTATATATGTTGGAGTCTCCCAATTAGTGCTGTCTTTTAACTACTCTTTCATATTTTCTTTCTTCTGTGTACTGGGTGAATTTTTTAGTACTATCTTCCAACTCACTAATTAAAAGTGTAAAGGGTAAAGTTTACCCTAATTATCGAGTTCTTAATATACCAACTACACTTTTAATTTCCAAGAGTTCTAGTTGGTTCTTTACTACATTAACCTGTTCTTATTTCACCTCTTTTGTTTCATAATTTTTGAACACTCTTTAATTGGAAAGTATCCCTAATTTGTTTCTTTGAGCATCCTAAAAATGTTTAAAAGTGTCTTCCAATCAATGGAATACTATGCAGCCATTAAAAAGAATAAGACTGCCCCATGGGTACTAATATGGAATGATCTCTAAATATGTCATAAGTGAAACGGGCAGGGTATATAATAGTCTGTGTAGAATGCTACCATTTATATAAAAGTGTATGTATGTGTGTGGGTATGTATATGCTTATACATGCATAAACTATCTCAGACAGGATAGCAAGAAATTGATAGTAGTGGTTGCCTCTGGGGAGGGAAACTGGGTGGCTAGGCGACAGAGGTGGAGATAGACTTACTTTTCACTGTTTACCCTTTTGTACCTTTGAATTTGTACCACGTGCATGTATTACCTAGTCAAAAAAAAATAAATAATTTATTTTTAAAAATAATGCCTTTGTTGGACTACTCCATAAAACTAATTTTATCCAGAGAAAATGACTGTTCTGGTGGTTGATTTTGTTATGATGTTAATATTAGATGCCCTCATGAATTTTGGTTAAAGGCTCATTCTGAGTAGAAAAAGTTTGTAATTTTTTCTCTCTTTCCCTATTTAATGGTTTTAGAGATGACCCCACTTGGCCATCTGGTTGCAGTCCACAACCAGGCCTTATATAACGACATTTCAGGGGTCCAGTTTCATGATAATGTTGAAAATATCACAGATACACATTCAGTCACTGACTCGGTAAGCAGCTTCTTTAAATTCTTATTGATGAAGTTGTGTCTTTTTTTTTTTTTGAGGCTGTGTCTTTATCAGCTAAAACCCATAGCCCCAGATAACAAATAGTTTTTTGCTATTTGCAGCAAATGAGGCAGACATTTCAACCAAAACTCTGGCTTCATTTAGTGATTCTGGCTCTGGTTCCTGCCTCACATGAAGCACTTTAACACTTTTTAATTCTTTTAACTGACAGGAACAAAACTAACAGATGTCAGTGCTAGACTGAAAACCCCTGCAGAGGCCTGTGGTTTCAGCCCTGCTCACAGCTTTGTGTTCGTGTTCCATTTCTGGCCCACAAAGATGTTTATGTTGTTCCTGAACTTGGCTGTATTTTTTGTGCTATTTAATTTAACTATTGTTCTATGGATTTGGAGCATAGGGGTTATGTCAAAACTCATATGTTATCTTGACTAGAAAAAATTTTTTCACCTCTTTTTTTAGAATGTTAAAAGTAATAATTATGAAAGTAATATAATCTCATTATATAAAGTTTGGAAAACAGAAAATTACTCATAATCCATCCACTCTAACTACTACTAGCATTTAAAATATTTCCTTTTAACCTTCTTCATTTCATATGTGTACAATTTTTATCATAATTTTAACCTATATTATCCCAAGCATTTTCCTATGCTATGTAGTCTCTATAGCTATCATTTTAATCATCGCATGTTAATCCACCAAACTGTACAATTGTAATTTACTTCCCCCATTACTGAGAATTTAAGTTGCTTTCAACACTGCTACAAGGAATTTCTCTGTGCACGTGTTTTCTCCTCTCAATAGTTCGGATTTGGTGGGTGATAGAGTGACAATGAGAGATGCTATGCAATGCGACTGCCATAAATCTACCCCTATCATTGGCACAAAGGCATTACAAGGACTAGCATAATACAGCTGAGGTTCATAATGATGATGATGACCCTGATATATGAAGAGAAAAGATAAAATCATATGGAAGTGAAAAATGAATTTCGGAAAGATTCCAATCCAAAATGGTTAATGGTAAGTTTTGTAATTAAAGGAGTAAGTTGTATAAGGAATTAGATTCACAATTCACAAATGTGGACCTTCTAGCACTGCTGGACAAGGCATTATACATTTTGACCAACTTCCAAAACAGAATATTTTGGGCTACACTAATAAAGTTCACCTTTTCACTATAATACTAACCTGATATTATTTACACAGTCTTCATGAGCTTCAGAAAGTGTTTTTATGTGCTTTGAAGATATAGGGTCAAAAAGCAGAACTTCAGTCTGTTCACAAGCAACTGTCAGCACTGACCTGAAAGCAAATGACACATTTCTCTTGTTTAGTTTTCTAGCATTCTCTTGTTATCGATATTCACTTATTTATAATTACACAAGCTATAGATGAATAACTTTTTTGCCCATGTTAGTAGTGAATATTTAAAAATTGGTACTATCCACCATTGGCAAGAGTAGCAGGAAATGGTACTCTCATACATTATAGAAAGTATAAACTGGTACAGCTTATGTTTGGAGAGTACCTCTAACGTACCTATCAAAATTTTAAATGTGCATACCTTTTGACACAGAAATTTTTTCTGGGAATTTAATCTACAAAAACAATTATTTATAAATACAAAGAAACATATTTAAAGATATGTTTCACTGTAAAAAGTAGAAATGAAAGTAAACTACATGCACATGAAAGAAGGAATGATTGATTATGCCATGGTACACAGTATTATGGAATACTATGCAAAAGTTAAAAAGCCAGGGGTGGCTTTATATGAATATGAAAGAACACCAAAACCTATTTTTAAATGAGAAAAGCTAGTTGCAGAAAAAAATGTATAGATGAGACAACTTGGGGGAAAATCATATACAACCAAATTATATATTTCTTCATCTTTCTATAAAATGTACTGAAAAAGGTTTGGTGTACATCTTACCAGACCAGTTAGACACAGCAAAACTTTTCAATCCTTTGAAAAATTCAGTCCTTTATGGTTTGTCTCTCATTTCATGCCTTCCCTATTGCAAAGTTTTATTTGTTAAAACCTTTTACAAACCCCATTTTGATTTGTGAAAATCTATTGTCTTTTATTTTGATTAGGTCTCAGTTTTCTGTGGGCACTGCTCTTTCAGATTCAGAGCTAGCAAACGAAATCCTGAGTCTTTAAAACTTCAGGTCTTCCCAATTTACAGTTCCAATAACAAATGGAATTTCACACATGTAAGATGAAAGTGCATAAGACAGAATTTTAAAATAGTCAATATTCAGAACAAACTTTTTAGATTAAGTAGGAAATGGAAAAAATCTACTAAATTAAAATCTTAAAAATCTTGGGCTGGCCAGTTAGCTCACTTAGTTAGAGCATGGTGCTAACGATACCAAGGTCAAGAGTTTGGATCTCCATACCAGCCAGCTGCCACCCCCCTGCCCCCAACTAGAACCTTTTCCATATTTAGTAATCATGGGATTGTCCTTTAAACTGGCTGTTGGTTAGAATGCAGCCTTATAGCACCAAGGTCATGGGTTTGGATCCCTGTACAGAACAGCCACCAAAAAAAACAAAAGGTATCAGCATAAACTCTTTTTAAAGATATCTGAACTTCAAAATTTAATAATATCTGAAGGATTTTTATGCTAGTGGATCATCAGGAGTAAAAATATTCAAATTAACATCTGTCCCAATATCAAAGCCTACCTTTTTCTCATTGGTTTATAATGTCATCACATACAAATTTTGTTTTGGGATTCTACATTATATTCTATGTAACACTACACTGTTTTAATTTCTGTAAGATTTACAGTATATCTGCTATGTGGCAAAGCAAGACCTCCCCATTGCTTTATAAATATTTTCTTTTTGGCTAATACCATGCTTTATCTTCAAATGAATTTCATATATATCATGTCAGGTCCTACTAAAAAATCTTGTTGGGATTTTTATTGGGATGCACTGACTTTACAGATTAATTGGTATAGAATTTATATCATACAATATTGAGTCATTTCATACAGTAATATGCATACTTTCCCACATATTCAAAATTTTCTCAGCAAGAGTAGCTTAGCTGTTCTTGGACCTTTGACCACCCTTATATATTTAGAATAAACTTATCAAACTATCTACATACACACACTTACAAAATCCAGCTGCAAAGCTTAATGGAGATCGTATTAAATCTACAGAAATGTTTGGATAGAATTGACATCTTTACAATATGGAGTCTTTCAATCCATGAACATGGTATATCTCTATCTATTTAAATCTCCTGTAATTCTCTCAATAAACTTTTACAGTTTTCTCCATATGGGTCATGCCTATCTTTTGTTAGGCTTATTCCTGAGAACTTGAAATTTTTTGGTTATTTTCGTAAATGCTTTCTTTTAAATTTTGCTTTGTTTATTGCTGGTGTGCAGAAATGTAACTGATGTTTAAATAATGATTATCCATCAATCTTGGTATTTTAATACTTTATCTGTAGAGTACTTTAGGTTTTCTTTGTCAACAATCATATCATCTACAAATAATTCTCTTCTTCTTTTTTAATACTTTTTTCCATCTGTTTTTCTTTGCTACACTGGCTGGGACTTTCAGAACAATGTTGAATAGAAATGTTAATAGCAGGCACTCGTCTTGTTCCTGATTTTCAAGAATACGTTCAACATTTCACCACTAAGTACAATGTTTGCTGCAGGTTGGTTTTTTGTTTGGGGGTTTGTTTTTTTTTTTTTTGGTAGATTCCTATTATTGGATTAAGAAGGTTCTTTTCTACTTCAACTTTGCTAAGCTGTTTTTCTCATATATGTTAATTGTGTAAAAATTTTCAGCATTTATACTAACATCATGAGTTGAAAACTTTTAATACAAGAATAGAGTATGAATTCTTTCATGGCTGGCTTGTTTTACACAATATTATGTTTTGTGAGATTCATCCATGTGGTTGCCACAGCTCTGCGTTCTCGTTACTGAGTCTTATTCCACTGTACAAACACATTATAATTTATTTATATGTTCTACTGTTGGTGGACTTTGTGTTCCTTCTAATTATAAATAAAGTTGCTTTAAATTCTTGTACATGTCCTGCAACACACTTTTGTAGACATTTCTGTTGAATATATGCTAGGAGTAAAATTGAATTATAGGGTATGAGTTTGATTATTTAGAAGATAGTGACAAATAGTTTCATAAAGTGGTTAAATTGTACTCATCTTTATTCCTTTTTTTTTTTTTTAACCTTCTTTGGATATAATTTGCTATTCTGTTTCAAACTTCTTGAGATGAATCTTTAGGTAGCTTACTGACTTTCAGCCTTTCTTCTTTTCTAATATATTTTGTGCCACAGATTCTCTATACATGGCTTGAGCTACAATGCAAAAATTTTGATATACAGTGTTTTCATCATTCAGTTTCAAATATTTTATAACATACTGTGATTTCTTCTTTGACCCACAGGTTATTTTAAAGGGTATTTCCAAACATAAGGAGATTTTCCAGATATTTATTTCTAGTTTAACTGCACTCTGCTCAATCTGAATCCTTGGAAATTATATGAGATTTGCTTTTTGAGTTGTCTGATATTAACAAAGCACACCAATTTTCATTTAGTTAATGCTAGCAATGGTATGCCTTGACATCTTTTCACTTTAAAACTTTCTGTATCCTTACATATCAGGTATGTTTTATGTAAGCAGTTTTTAAAAAATCTGATCTGACAATCTTTATCTTAATTGATTTATGTAGGGATACCGTGGGCACTCAAATGGAGCGGGAGGGGGAAGGCACTCCCTGGCAATATGGCACCCTTCCAGGTTCTTCTCCTCAGTAAAAGCCCGCCGGTACCAAACCTCAACCAGTCACCGGTCAAAGCTCACTTCCTGCCCAGTCCCGTCCAATCAGCTACCACCCCGTCCACCCCCTATCCAAACCCAGAACACAGCTCCCTATAAATATACACGCAGTCCTTAAATAAAGTGGAACTTCTGTGGTGAACTGTCAGCCCGGGTCTCGCATGCCTCCTTCATCCGTGCGCCCTTTCATTGGTGCCGAAACCTGGGAAGGAGTTCGCCCCGCGCCAGGGGACTCCTTCCTTGGACTCCTCCGCGGCCCCCCGGGACTGACGGTCCGCCCTCGTCTATTTTCTCCGGCGCTGGCTTCCTTCACCCACCACCGGCTCATCCGTTAGGTTAGCCCCCTTTTTCCTTTTGTCAGGCTTGTAGATTATTTAAACCTTCACCCTAATCACATTACCCCGGCCCCGGAGGCTAAGCCCCCATTCCTCTCTTTTTCTCTCACTCCTTTTAACCTTCCTCCTACCGGGTCCCGGACCTCCGCCGTCCGTCAAAACCCTAGCGCGCTAGATTCCTTCCGGCTCCAGGCAAATTCGCCTAAGGGAAGTGAGGGTCTAGGTGACGACCTACACCCCCTTCTCTCTGGGTTCATAATTGAACCTCTCCCTTGAGATCGGCGTGACTCATTGGGGACACCCCTCTGAGTCCTGTCTTTCTCATCCAGCCGAAGGACTCATCTTTAATCCTCCTCTGACTTCTCTCCTCTAAACCCTTTTTTTGGAATGGGAGCTTCTGCCTCCTCACTTCGGGGCAATTCACCCTTACAATGTCTCTTAAACAACCTCACCGCTTTATCCCTCAAGCCTGACATTAAACCCAACTCCTAACCAAATTTTGCACACAAGATTGGCCTTATTATCCTCTAGATAACCAAAATAAACGGCCCCCTGAGGGCACACTCGATCCCGATATTCTCCGGGATCTCTTTAATTACTGCCAGCGCCTGAAAAAATGGAAAGAGATTCCATACTCTGCCTACTTGCTCAAAATCCCCCTTACTGTCTCACCTGTTCTCCTTCCCAGGTTCTCCTTGCTTCCAACCCCCCTCCATCCTCACCGCCTCCACTACCCCCTACTTCTGATAATTTTGACCCTGCAGACGAACCCCCTCCATACAGGTCTCCTCCTCCTGTAACTCCCTCTGCTCCCCAACCCCCTCAGTTAACTCCGCTGCCATCTTCCGCTTCACCTAGCCAGCCTGTTCTCCCTCCTGCCTCCTCCGCCCCTGTTTCTTCCAGCCCCACCTCGCCGCCATTTTCTGTCCCTCAACCCCCACCAGTGCCTCCACCGCCATCTTCTCCCACCCCATTATTTCCTCCACCGCCATCTTTTGCCCCGCCATTTTCTAGCCCCACCTTGCCGCCATCTTATTCCCTGCCGACTCCTATTTCACCTGCTCTGGCGCCTTCCTTTAGCCCCCCTGTAACTCGTTCCCGAGGACTCCTCCCTTCCTCCACCATGGCTCCTCTCCGTGAGGTGGCTGGAGCTGAAGGGGTTGTTAGGGTACATGTTCCCTTTTCATTAGCTGACCTCACCCAGCTGGAAAAGAGGTTAGGGTCCTTCACCACCGACCCCTCTACTTACATTAAAGAATTTAAATGGGTCCTTCAGGCATACAGTCTCACACATCATGACATCTATATGCTCCCGGCCAACACCCTCCTTCCCGAGGAATGCGACTGTGTCTGGGGCGCAGCTCGGAGCCATGCAGATGAAATTCACCGCACAAACCCTGCTCTCCCCATTGGCCCCCAGGCAGTCCCCGAACATGATTCACATTGGGATTACAACACACCACAAGGAATCCAGGCCAGGGATCACTTTAGTTCCTGCCTCCTGGCCGGTCTTAAAAA
>NW_007726122.1:441965-443255 GCF_000696425.1 Galeopterus variegatus
TATGACATACTTTTTGGCCCAATCCTACCCCGACATTAAGGCTAAATTAAAAAAACTAGAGCAGGGCTCCGCTACTCCCCAGACTGAAATCTTATCGGTGGCCTTCAAGGTCTTTCATAATAGAGAAGAGGAAAAGGAACGGGAAAAGGAACGGCGCAAACAAAAGGCTGATTTGGCCAACCTCCAAATGCTGGCCCAAATAATTACACAGCCTTCCAAACGCCCTTCCCGGCCCTCCACCTTCAATACTCCCCCCAGGGCTTGCTTTAAATGTGGCAAAGAGGGCCATTGGTCGCGGGCCTGCCCCTCGCCCAGAGCACCCACCAAGCCATGCCCTAAGTGCCAAAAAATGGGACATTGGGGCTCGGACTGCCCACTCACCCGAAGGGGAGATTGGCCTAACAAGCCCCAGCCATCCTGGGCACCTCAAACACCCCTGGTGGGACTAGCTGAAGAGGAAGAGGACTGATGGGGCCCTGGGTTCTTCCCAACCATGACCATCACAAAGAGCGAGCCCAGGGTAACTATTATCGTGGATGGCTGGCTAACCTGTTGTATTGAGGGCACGTCTTCACCTTTTCCCCACTCATTTTTAGTTATGCCTCAATGCCCAATTCTCTTATTGGGTTAAGACATTCTCGCTAGGCTACATGTCTCCATTTCCATATTTCCCCCATCTCCTACAGCCCCTTTCCTACTAGCACTCCTCCCTGAAAGCGATCAGGAAACATATCCTTCTCTATTACATCCTGTAAACTCTGTTGTACGGGACACCACTAACCCCTCCTCTGCACATTGTGTTCCTATAACAATAAAGCTAAAAGATCCTTCTAAATACATAAGCCAATCACAGTACCCTCTTAGTACTGCGGCCCTGCATGGGCTTTTACCCATAATAAAAGACCTTCTTCAACAACGATACCCCCGCCCTACCCACTCACCATTCAACACTCCCATCCTGGCAGTAAAAAAACCAAACGGGTCTNCTGTGGTTTCTTTGGACTCAATTATAGAAGCCCAGCCATTACCATCCGGTACCACTAACCAACAAGCTGAACTCATTGTGGCCACTAGGGCTTGTATACTGGCAGAAGGTAAATCCCTTAACCTATACGCAGATTCCAAATACATTTTCCAAGTACTCATATCCCATGCAGCAATTTAGAAAGAAAGAGGATTACTCAATACAAAAGGCAATGCCATAACTAATTCTTCCTTAATAGACAAGCTCCTTGAAGCCTCTCGGCTACCCGCATGGTTAGGGGTCTCCCATTGCAAAGCACATCAAAA
>NW_007726122.1:444255-444925 GCF_000696425.1 Galeopterus variegatus
CTCCCCTCCACAACCGATTGCCCTGTAGCTGGAATCCAAAGTGCCATCACTATCCCACTTACAAACAGTAAGCTGATCTCCCAATCCTCCCGCCCATACTTGTGCTTCTTATTTGACCAAACCCAAGATTATTGCCGCTGGTGGCCAGATACTTATGGAGGATGCCCGTATTGGTCATGCAAAATCCATAACCCACTTCATAAGTACACAGGGTCAAATAGTCCAAAACAGGATGGGTGCGGGAGGACAGATACTCCAACACAACCCAGGTAGCGGGTTCCGACTCCTCATTTCTGACCCGTGGGACTCCAGGTGGGCAGGGGTGGTCATCGGATTTTTCTACTGCAATAGTTACGCTTCCCACCCCTGTGGACAATTTGCAGTCACCCGCACGTATGTCCCCATATAAAATCACACTTCCTTATCTGCTATACATACTCACATTTCTCAACAAGAAAAAACCCTTTCTTCACAAATACATGCCGCCAACCAGCCCTCTCCCATTTACACTTGGCAACAAATTATTTCTGAAACTGTTATCTTCCTTAACCAGACTTTCTTCAACTCTACCCCTCCTAACCATTGTTTCCTTTGCGCATCTTTGCTGCCCCCACTTCTGGCTGCTGTCCCTGTAAACATTACCTCACTCCCTTCCAACTCCTCCTCTACA
>NW_007726122.1:446591-457336 GCF_000696425.1 Galeopterus variegatus
GCTTTTACTTAGAAATTACCAGCTCCTGGCCACCGAGGATCCTACCCACTCTTCATCAGATCGGCTAACCCACTATAAAATGGATCTACATCACCAATGGTCCCTGTTCCTGGAGGTTTTGGCTGTGGACGCCTGGATGCTCTCCCCTACAGCCTCCTACACACACTGGACTCAGCAAATAACTGACCTGTGGCTCCAGGGAACATTTGTAGAGTTCACCCCCCTCAAAATTACTGTATTCTGCTTTTCTTTGGGGCCTAATAAAGGGCCTCTTATTTCCTCTCAATTCCTCTTCCCCTCCTATGCCCCCATCCAGCAGGAAGTAGCTTGAAGATTATGACGACCCATTCCCACAACAGAGGAAAAAGGGAGGAATGTAGGGATACCGTGGGCACTCAAGCAGAGGGGGAGGAGGAAGGCACTCCCTGGAAATATGGCACCCTTCCAGGTTCTTCTCCGCAGTAAAAGCCCGCCAGCGCCAAACCTCAACCAGTCACCGGTCAAGGCTCACTTCCTGCCCAGCCCCGTCCAATCAGCTACCGCCCCGTCCACCCCCTATCCAAACCGGGAATGCAGCTCCCTATAAATATACGCGCAGTCCTTGAATAAAGTGGAACTTCTCTGGTGAACTGTCAGCCCGGGTCTCACATGCCTCCTTCATCTGTGCGCCCTTTCAATTTATATTTAATGTAATTACTAATTTAAATTGTCTTAAAATTTGCTTTCCATTTGTCCTGTGTCCCTTTTCATTTCCTTTCTTGCTTTTAAAATGTATTTTTACTATTCATACCTGCCCCTATATTACTTACTATGTAAAATATACATTCTTTTATTATTCTTTTAGTGGATACCTAAAGAGCTTACTACATGCATCAACTTTCCAAAGTGAAGTACAAATTATTACTTCTGTCACTTCCTGGATGGTGCAAAAACCATCTCCCCTTAGCCCATCCTGTCTAATAGTTAATTTTTTAAGTATACTTTAAATATATATATATAAATCTCTTGATCCAATAAAATTCTTATTGTATTATAATATTCATATTGATTTATATGCATATTTACTTTTTTCTGTTCTTTTCATTCCTTTCTGCACCTCTGATCCTCCATCTGAGATAATTTTCCTTCCCCTTAAATAATTACTTTAGTTCCGGTGGTGAATTCTCTCAATATTTATGTCTGAAAATGTCTTGTCTTTAATTCTTGATGAATTTGGGTATAAAATACTAGGTAGGCAATTGTTTTCTTTCAGCACTTTGAAGATAGCCTCTTTTGCCTCATGACTTCAACTGCTTCTGTTATAAACTTAGCTTTCCTTTTGTGCTTCCTTTGAAAGTAATCCATCTCTTTCCTGTAGCTGCTTTTAAGATTTTCTTTTTTTTTTCTTTTTTTAAGATTTTCTCTTTATGTGTATTTATATGTTTTGTTTTGTTTTTACCAGCTTTACTCTTGTACCTGAGTTTGGTTTTGTCTTTCTCTTGCTTAGGATTTATGGCCATTGTTGAATCTATGAATCTATGATACCTTTTCTCAATTTTTAAAATTATTAGCCATTATCTCTTCAAATATTGCTTCATCCCTATTCTCTTTCCCACTTCCTTCTGAAACTCCATTTACATTTCTATTAGACTTTTTTTTTTTTTTTTTAAAGATGACCAGTAAGGGGATCTTAACCCTTGACTTGGTGTTGCCAGCACCACACTCTCCCAAGTGAGCTAACCAGCCATCCCTCTATAGGGATCCGAACCCATGGCCTTAGTGTTATCAGCACCACACTTTCCCAAGTGAGCCATGGCCCTCTATTAGACTTTTTACTATGTCTTATGTTATATATCTAATCTCTGTGTACCATCTTAGTGAATCTGAGCTTTAGTCTGTATATTTTTTTCTGACCTATTCTCAAACTCACAAATCCTTCAACTGTGTCTAGTCTGTTGTGAAATCATCCAGTGAGTTATTATTATCAATTAGTGTATTTTCCAGATCTAGTTTCCATCTGGTTCTTTATTTTCTTTATAGCTTCCAGTTCTCTGCTAAATTTCTCCATCTTGTCTTTTAATTCCTTTAACACGTTAAATATAGTTTTAATGTTGGAAACTCTTGTGGATCTATTCCTATGTGTGTTGATTCTCTTGGTTTTTCAGACAACTAATCTCCTTGCATGCCTTTTTACTCTTTATTGAGTGACCGTCACAGTACATAAAAAGTTGCAGAGATAATTTAAAGCATTGGATGATATCATCTTCTTCTAGAGAAGATTCACATTTAATTATGGCAAGGAGGCTAGATTAGAAGTGCCTAAAATCTGAGATCTTTTCTTAATCTACATAGGGAATGAGATGATTTGAAGCTGGCTATTAGTCCCTATGATGACCATCTATTCCTGAATCACCCTTAGTCCTAGGGTGTATCTTTTTGGAGTTTCACCCCAAAGCTGCCTCCTTGTCAGGTCCTACACTATAATTCTTGCCAACCAATCCACCCCACCCAATGAGTCCATTAGAAACTCAATTCAGGGGCCGGCCCGGTGGCGCACTGCTACAGTGTGCCGCTTGGGAGCGCAGCGGCGCTCCTGCCGAGGGTTCGGATCCCACATACAGACCGGTTCCTGCTCACTGGCTGGGCGGGGTGTGGGTGCAACACTGAGGGTTGCGATCCCGTTGCCGGTCCCAGTCCGGTGCGGGCGCGACACTGAGGGTTGCGATCCGTTGCCGGACACGAAAAAAGACAAAAAGGAAAAAAAAAAAAAAAAAAAGAAACTCAATTCAGTCTCTTCACTGCTGCTTTTGGAATTGACAGATGCCTCTCAGAGAAAAGTGACCTCAAATGCTGGGCTCACATCTTTGGCTTCCATCTTTTGCAGATTTCGATCCTGCAATTTCTTCACTGCCCTGATATTTCTCCAAACCCCTCAAATATAAGCTTTTTATATCTTATGTTAAATATTTAATATTTTCTCTAGCTTTTCTAATTCTCAGTTGAAGGGTTGGTCCAAACCACCTCATCTGCTACTTGGGGAAAGCTACAATCTGTACCTCTTTATTTTTATTTATTTTTTGTGTGTGTGTGACTGGTAAGGGGATCGTAACCCTTGGCTAGGTGTCGTCCGCACCGCGCTCAGCCAGTGAGCGCACCGGCCATCCCCATATAGGATCTGAACCCACCGCAGAAGCGCCACTGTGCTCCCAGCACCGCACTCTCCCGAGTGAACCATGGGGTTGGCCCACAATCTGTACCTCTTGCATCTGAACTTACGTCCCCCTTTTTACTCTGTATATTGTTTGTGTATTCTTTTATCCATATTATGAATGTTTTTCATTTTTATAAGTCTTTACATAGACAAACTTTTCTCCCTGTTGAGTATTTCTATCGAATTTTTATTTCACTAATTTCTGCATTTTTTAATTGTATTTCCTTCTGCTTTCTTCAAATTTACCTTATTATTATTTGCAGATAACTTTGTTATTCTCTTTCTTGAGATGGATACTTATCTCATTAATTTACCTTGTCTTCCTTTCCAGTTTATTAATTTAAAGACTGTACTTTTCCTACTAAGTACTGTTTTACTTGTATCCCACAAGTTTTGAGACATGTGCTGCTTTCATTACCATTTAGTTCTAAATATTTCTAATTTCCTTTATCATTTCTTCTTTGACTCATGTTGTATATGTTTCTTTAAAACACAGGGGATTTTTCTAGTTATCTTTTTGTTATTCACTTCTAGAGATCACATTGTGGTGGGAAACTGTATACCAATCTTTTGAAATTTGTCACTTTGTAAGTGAAAATTTTGTAAATGTCTCTAGTGTGTTTTAAAAAAACAAGCACAAGGCAGCTGTTATGTGTAATCAAGTGTGATATTCAAAAAAGTTAAACATTTAATGGTAATATAAATTAACAAATGAATAAAATTTTAAAACATTTTCTAAATAAACTAACTCATATAGATTATAAAAATGCTTACCAAGTCATATTAGTTGTAGCTCAAATTGTTCACCAAATTAGTCTAATAATTTCCTAGCATTTACTAATTTTTGGAAATTATAGCCATAATCTTTCATTTGACCCAGATGGCCTTGTCTGAAAAATGAACTGACATAGGAAATTGGATAAAGCCCCTCCAAGAATTTCCACATTAAATTGATAGTCATTAAGTAACCCATAGTCTTAATAAATAAAAAAATCACTCCTAACATCAACAGAATTGTTCATGGAGATGAATCCTCTTTTCAGCTTTTGCTTAAGTAAGTATACTAAACTTTTTTTAGCCCTTACAATGCTCACTGCTACTTTTACATATTCACTATGTGTTTAATTGTATTAATAAATAAATCACAAAAATAATTTATCATATTTAATATATTAAACCTAATCCCTCAGCCCAGATGAGAGGTAATGTAGTACAAACGTTAAAAGCATAAACCTAGAGCGCAGCCTTATAACAAACACCAAGGTCACAGGTTCAGATTCCCATACCAGCCAGCCACCAAAATAAATAAATTAATAAATTAATTAAAATTAAAAAATAAGACCATAAGCCAGGGTACAAATCCTCTGTGTTTAATGACCTTTCTGCTTCTCATTTCCCCCAACTAAATATGCCTGGTACAGAAAAAAAGATTTATTTGGGGTCATTTTCATTAATAAAATGAGTGTTATTAATGCCCATGATGGGAAAGTATTCAGTGGGTTTTGACAGACCTATCCCACTAAATAATGGTGAAGTTCATCAGGAATGATAAAATCAGGTATCTACATCCTAGGAGTTATTCATACATAAACCATCCCCAAAGGTCTCATTCATCTGCCATGGATTCTATCCTACCATAGGAGTGCACTGTGCCAAGAGAGTTAATATGTTTAGAGGATGCCTGCAGTAGTACTACTCTCATTTGACTGCTCTCTTCATCTTTCTGGATCTCCCCAGAGGCTGCAGTTCCCACAAGTGACCATTTGAGAGTAATGGGGAGAATGCCAGAGAGAGGAAGGCAGCTCTGCCTTCAGGCAAGCCAGATGGTCACCGGGCACTTGTCTATAGGTGTGCCAGGTATGAGTGAGGAGCAATTAGAATTGATGACAGCCTATAGTTCTCCAGTGAGATGTTTGCTGACAGCCTCTTGCTGTGCCACTTAACTCTTTAGCTTATATACAGTGGATTACTGAGGGCAGTCCCAAGGAAGGTGCTGAAGCATTAGAATGACAGTTTACAGGCTTGGGGCAGTAACTATTCAACCACTATGGACATATACCAATATTTTAACAATTGGTACAACTGAATCAGTGTGTGCCAGCAAAATATGAGACCTGAAAGTAGTATTTTATACATGTCCTTTAGAGAAAGATTTTAAGTGGTATTGCTCATATCTTGGGTATCATTTCTTATGTTTGTGTCTGCCTAATTAACTGAAATGCACTAAGATGTGTATTAAAATCTTCCCCTATGACGATAAATTAGCTTTGAAGTTTTATTCTTAAAGTTGCCAAATGTTGATGTCTATATCTTAAATCTAGAAGACACATTCAAGTTCAGACACTTTTAAATCCATCGGCAGGGCTGGCTGGTTAGCTCATCTGGTCAGAGCACAGCCTTGTAACACCAAGGTCAAGCGTTCAGATCCCCATGCCAGTCAGCTGCTAAAAAAATATAAAATAAAATAAATCTGATATGTTAAATCCACAGGAAAATGTCTATTCGCGCTTCCAGATGAACTGAGCTTTTATCATTATGAAGTGACTTTCTATCTCTAGTAATTTTTTCTTTTTGCCTTAAAGCCTATTTTATTCTGATACTAATATAGTTCACCAGCTTTCTTTTATTTAGAAAGTATTTGACATACCTTTCTCTATCCTTTTACTTTTTTCCCTGTAATCTAACAATCTTTATCTTTTAATAAGAACATTTAGTACCTTTATATATATTGTAACTAGTTATATTTGGATTTATTTTCAGCTATTCTTTGTGCATTTTATTTATTTTATCTTGTCTATTTCTTTTCTTTACTGTTTTTGCTTCTTTTGGTATTTTTTTCTCATTCCATATTTTTTCCTCTACTAGTCTGGAAATTATATATTCTTTGTCTTTACTATGTATACTTATTAAAGCCTAAAGTTAATATCAAAAAGTTAATATTATAAAGCTATTACAAAGTTAATATAATTATATATATTATTATTATATATAATTCTCCTCAAAAAAACATAAACTTAGAACATCCCCTCATAACTTACATGTTACTGTTGTCTTTATTTTAGTTCTATCTTTGTTAGCCCCAAAAGGCTTTATCAGATTTAGTTTTACATATATATTTACCACTTTCTTTGTTCTTCATTCCTTCTAGCATCTCAGACCTTCCAACTGAAAACACTTCTCTCTGAATTTAGAATTCCTTAATAAAGGAGTTGAGTTGTCTGCTGGCAAACTCACTCAGCTTTGTCTGAATATGTTTTTATTTCATCTTTGTTTTTGACAAGGACAAAGAACCCATCTTTGCTGGGTATGAACATCTAGATTGAGGACTTTTCCAGCATTTTAAAAATAATTACCACTGTCTCTTGATTTATACTATTACTGATGACCAATTGGTTATCACTCTCATAGTTACTTCTTTGAAGGTCTCTTTTCTCTATCTTTTAAGACTTTATATTTGATGTCCTAGTTTCACTATAATATGTTTAGGGAGGATTCCCGCTTGGGTTTGTTTGGCTTCTTAAATCATGGCTTGGTGACTTTCTTCAATTCTGGAAAGTTCTCAGCTATTATCTCTTAAAATCATTTTATTCCCCCATCTATTTCATATTCTTCAGGAACTCTGACAAAATATATGGCATGCTTTTTCTTTCTATGTTCCATGTTGCTAAACCTCCTTCATGTATTCAGTCTGTGTTTCTCTGGTCTGCATTCTGGATAATTTCTTCACTTCTATTTTTCAATATACTAATTCTCTCTATAGCTGTGCCTAGTGTGTTTTCATAAAGAATAGCTTGAGAAGGCCCCACATACTATTATCTAATCTATTAACATTATCAAATTTACTTTCTCGAAATGTCATCTTAGGAGGTGATACACTTATTCTGATAATGCTGCTATTACTTAAAATACTTTTGGAATTCTTTGGAAATAACATTCTAGTCCATATATCTTTTCATTTGTTTTTTAGTGCTAAATTCATTCTAGTCTGGTCTCTATTAAATTCATAACTTTAATTATTCCATTCTATGTCACCCCTCCTCTGTATTGAGAAGTCCTTGTAACTGGTTATGTGAAGTTAAGAATTCCTAAAAATTAAGACCTTGAACTACTTTCACTTATCACCCTAACAAATGGCAATATGCAGTGATGGCAAGGCTATGAGCAGACAAGCACTTTCATGTGTGTCCATGTGTGTCTGATAGGAATGAAAATTGGTATGACCTTCACAGTTGGCAATTTAACAATAGGTATCAAAAATTTTCATAACTTCTGACTCATTATAGGAATTTATCCTAAGGACATAAATCTAAAATATCTGTTCACAGAAGTTTGATTTAAACTAATGAAAAAAAAATTTTTTTGTTTTTTTTTGTCTTTTTTGTGACCGGCCGCACCATGCTCAGCCAGTGAGCGCACCGCACCGGCCACCCCTATATAGGATCCGAACCGCGGCGGGAGTGCTGCTGTGCTCCCAGTGCCACACTCTCCCAAGTGCGCCACAGGGTCGGCCCCTAATGAAAAATTTTAAATAATGTTGCAGAAATATATTTATTAACATATAGTTCAAAATATACTGTAAGGAAAAAAGCAGTCTACAAACCAGTATAATTCCATGTTTATATTAATATAAACATACACAAAGAAAAAATGTCTTTGGATATCCGTTCAGTCTCTGGGATCATAAGTGACGTTTAGCTTCTTTTTTTGCTCATTTATTGCCAGGTTTTCCACAATGAGCATATATTAACTGTATAATTAAAAAGTATTAGGGCCGGCCTGGTGGCGCACTGCTACAGTGCGCCGCTTGAGAGCGTGGTGGCGCTCCCTCCGAGGGTTCGGATCCCACATACAGACTGGTTCCCGCTCACTGGCTGAGCGAGGGGCGGGGGCAGCACCGAGGGTTGTGATCCCGTTGCCGGTCCCGGTCCGGTACGGGCGCGACACTGAGGGTTGCGGTCCGTTGCCAGACACGAAAAAAGACAAAAAGGAAAAAAAAAAAAGTATTAAATTCTTTTGTTTTAAATACCAGAGTATCTAACCACATTTTACAAAAATAGTTCTATGGGAAAATGCAGCCAAGATTCAGTCAAGAACTATGAGTAATACATCCCTCATTCTAATGGTCCTGGCAATTCGAATTCCTTTTTTTTTTTTGTCTTTTGTCTTTTTCCGTGTCCAGCAACGGATCGCAACCCTCAGTGTTGCCCCCGTACCGGACCAGGGACCGGCAACGGGATTGCAACCCTTGGTGCTGCTCCCGTGCCTCGCTCAGCCAGTGGCGGGAACCGGTCTGTATGTGGGATCCGAACCCTCGGGCGGGAGCGCCGCCACGCTTCCCAAGCAGCGCACTATCCAGTGCGCCACCGGGCCGCCCTCGAATTCCTTTTTTATAACTCATTCTATTCTTCCCACCCTAAATCTGAAATCCCACCTCCAAAGAATAGTAACTGCTACTTCCGAAGTCCTGAAAGTACAGGGAGCAGGCTGGGAGAAAAGGGGCCAAGATATGGAGAAAAGAGGAACTGAACGTTTATGAGGAACAGACTCTTGGTATTTTGGAGGAGCTTTAGGAACAGGGCTTGGTTAGAGGGAGAAGAGGATGTTCCATGAATAAACTTCAGCAAAATAATTTATCTTCTCACCAATATTCTGCCTTACTTGAGCATACATCCATTGCTACAAGCTCCACTCAACTGCTGTAAGGAGAAACTCCATAGATCCCAGCACCAAGTAGGATTAGGAAAAAGTATTTGCGTCAGTGAAATGGAATAGGACCTATGTGCTCACAGTAATTCGTGATTCTGTTCTTTTGCCCCTTCCTTAGCATATGGTAGGTCTTTCTTTGGTAGCATTTTTTGCTTCATTAACCTATCATTTCTCAGCTTCTCTAACATGACGTGCTGCCCCTCTCCTTTCACAGACCCTCTGACGTACCAGTCTCCATCTGAAATACTTCTATCACCTCCCCAACCTTCTTTTTTTCCCCCCATTGTTTTTGCTTTTGGTGGCTGGCCAGTACAGGGATCTGAACCCTTGACCTTGGTGTTTTAACAGGGCACTCTAACTGAGCTGACCATCCGGCCTTCCCAATCCTATCTTGACTAATTCATCTCCTATTCATTTTTCTGATCTTGGTTCAAGTGTCACTTCCTCAGGGAAACACCCTAGTATAAAATAGGTTCCTTCGAGCCTTTCTCTGAATTCGTAAATATACATTACGCATTATTTAGTATGGTTATCTAATATCTAGTTGAACTGACAGATACCAAGCTCAATGAAAGCAGTGCCATTAGCTGGTTTTGCTCACCACTGTTACCCCTGCATTTGGAACACAGCAAGTGCTCAACAAGTATTTGCTGAATGAAGGAATGAATGAATGAACAACTAAGCAAATAACTAGCAACCCAGAGGCCTTGATGTGGTAAGAATTGTATTAATGATGTCATCTCATGGTGGAACTGTGTTCAAATTTTTTCCTTTGATTGCTGTTAAACTTCTGTACTCACAAGACAAAGTTTTAAATATATATATGTTATTTTGAAAATTCCCCATAGCCCAAAGTAAACCAAGGCCAAATATGAAATATTAACCAGCCTAGAAAAAGGCTGGATACCCTTAACAGAAGCATGTAGGCTAAACTGGGAACTTCACAAATGGCCCAAATCTTGAGATGCCTCCCAGCAGTGTCTTAGTAACTTCCTTGAGCAAAGGAACACACCCTTGTCCTCTCATGGCAAGTTCAGGTACAAGGTACTGGGAACCTGCAGGTCCCCGACCCCTGGCCTGACACAAGTTTATAAGCTGAGAAAAACGCAAGGCTAGGATGACAGAGGGGAAAATGGGCATTTGTTCAAAATGTATTTACTGAGCACCTACTGTGTACGAGAAAGCCCTAGTTTGGGGCTGGCTCTTATAGACTTAATGTGTGGCGTTAGGCACGGCTCCTTCACAGAGCCTCCAAGTCCTGAAAGTGAGCAAATTTGGCCCGGGCTTGCCTACTTCAAAGGGCCGGGATAGGGGCTCCAGCAGCGACAATGCGCTTCAGAAAGTGCCAGAGAGCATGAAGGCCAGCGTACCCAACCAGACTCGAAAACTCCGGCCCGAGCCTAGTTAGCGAGCCCTGGGCGGCCGTCCACGGGCAGCAGAGCTGGGCGGAGGTGGGTACCCGCCCTCCAGGGGGGCCGCGCTTACCCGTCCGGCGAGTACTCGAGGTTGAAGACTGCACCGTGGGTGCGGGTGCTGAGGTACACTGAGTCCGCGGGGTGGATGGAACCATAAAGGTTAGTCATGGTGCGGAAATTGTCCCGCGCCGGGTCCACGAACAGCCCGCGGCCCAGGCTGCGCTCTCTCAGCCACCCGAACAGCCTGGCGCCAGGGCCGCCCAGGCCCCCGCTGAGGCCATACCGGCCCCGGCTTCCGGCCCTGCAGTCCTGGCCGGGCCGCCGGCGCGGGGAGGAGGGCGGTGACGGCTCTCCCTGGGCGGAGGCAGCCGAGGACTTCGGAGCTCCAGGCGGCCCGAGCTCTCCGACGCGCGCGGCCGGGGGCAGCGAGGGGG
>NW_007726122.1:458264-505297 GCF_000696425.1 Galeopterus variegatus
CCTTCCCCTCCAGGGCTATGGGCCCCGAAGGGAAACATGACCAATGCCCCCGCCCCCTGCTAGGGCCGCTGCCCCGCCGGCCGACACCTCGGCGCTCCCGCTCCAGCCGCCACTTCCGGCGTGCTGCGGCCTAACCCCGCCGGCTGGGAAACCCGCGCCTCCCCGCAGCCACCATCCGCCGGGGACCGGGAAAGCGGGGACACAGCGCGGCTGGGGTGCTGCAGCCCCGGGGAACGGTGGTTGGGAGCAACTATCTGTATGTGCGAGACCGTAAGAGGCAGAATTAGCACTGGGCACCGCCGGCTGAGAGTCGGTCTGTGGTTGTCAGTGGCCGCTGGCTGTGTGCCTGGGGATGAGCGTCCTGACCAGTCAGTCGTAGGAGGTTGGGTACGATTATGTGCTATTGTCCCCACTTTATACTGAGATTATCATCAAGGGGAAGAAATTACCGTATTTATGTGCAGGTCACACATAGTAAGTGGGCATGGCATACTGTCTACTCAGCCTGGAAACCTAAAGACTCAGGTTAAAAACTTGTGCACTAAAAGTCCCTAGTCTGTACAGTGCCAGGTTTGTACAATCCCATAAAGGGGCATACTGGTGCCTTGAATATCTGCCAACTCCCAGCTACTGCCCAGTAGGTCAAGTCTTTGTCATGGCCAAAGCCTTCCTCTCTGCAGGAGGAAGCGCATATCCAGCCAGGAGTAACTGAGGGGAGCTGGAGACCTGAGTCAAATCAACCTCACAAGCATCAGAGCCCAGGGTCGGTCCAGCTTATCTGCGCCAGGTAGGGCGTGGAGGCCACCACAGATGTGATGCTTTCAACACTGCTGTGGAGGATAAATACGTAGTACATTTTTGCAGAAAAGGGTTGCAGGAACTTCTTTCTTTTTTTGCAGAAAGAAGCAGAGCCCTCAATAACGGAGAGCTTGAGGTAAAGGAGAGGTAGATATAAAAACCTACAACTCCTTTAGGGCTTGATCAAGAGCTGTGTTGTAGAAAACTGACATTTGGTGACTCGGGATAAATCTGGAGGAAGATCTCTCCTGTGAGGACAGATCTGAAGGATCTCTTGGGGAAGTAAATGTGATTCAGAGGCTGAACATTCAGCAAGTCCTCCCAACAAGAAAGTTAGTTGTTATTCAGCTCTTCTCATCCATAGGCTGAGTGAGAAAAGGGCAAGAAGCAGTCATGCTGAGTTAGAAGACCAAGTCAGTCATTCTTCTGGAGATATCCCCTGTGTTCCCCCAACAGAGAAGAAGGGGTGGAGGTCTGTTTTATGATTAACAAACAGTTTCCCTTAAGAACACACAGCTAATGGCTGCAACAGAAGTAGAGGCCCTCTGCTTGACTCCCTGCCCCTTCACACCTCAAGTTATGGCCAATGGCTAAAATTTTATGGTCTGCAAAATCTTGATCATGATACATTTATCAATGTTATTATTACCACTTTAAATAAGTAAAATCAAAATCAATTTTAAAAGGTTACATATTGCAAGCTATTTGAGGTCCAGTTTCAACAAACAAATACACCCTCTGCAATAAGAGTTTGTGCTGGCTCAAAATAATCAGATTTCACAGTTCAGGCAATTCATAATTAACATACTATAGCTTTAAAGCTGATTAAGAACTGTTCACTGACAATTTAGAGAATCTAGATAAACCAAATGGGAGCAAATACATTTTTTAGGTTTACATGTGACTCTATTGGGTCAGATAATAAGAATGATCCTTGAAAAGTTAAGATAGCCACAAACTTAAGGCAGTGGTAGTTGTAACACATGGAATAAGTCATTTAGTAATGACAGTTTTTTTCTAAATGTTCCCACTTAATGTGTGAGTGCTCACTTATTGCAAATAATTTTTACTAAATCCCAAAATAAGAATAAATTACATAAGGACTAAAATTCTGTTGAAATTATCATGATTTTACAACTGTCTGTAAAGAAAGTCACTGGCGGTTAATTAACTGAGAAGGCAATAAAGATAGAATTAAACTTTAACTGTTTTTGTTCCTGTTTACCCACTGCCTTTAAGAGCCTTTAAATACAACCATCTTAATGAATTGATTTCAAATCAGTCTATACAGACCAACTTCTATGTAACATCATTTTTGAAAGCTAAAAAATTTTCAACTTCAATTGCTGAAATTCAGTTAGCTATGAGTTCACCAGAAATGCCTAAAGCATCCTCTGAACTCCCCCTGATAGTTCTTTTGGATCACAGCAAATGTGGACAATCAGCAAGTTTCCTGAAATGTGTCCCCTAGGCCCAAGTATCATATGTCCCTGGATATCCACAAACTTTGGATCTATTTCTTATCAAGCAGGCAGAGGGCAAATTTATTTACTTTGTTCTCTGCCAACTGACTAGATGTTTTTTAAACAATTGCTTCTCAACTGATGTCATATAGTGCAACATGATTGAAATGATAAACACTGGCCTTTCCTGTGAGGCTTTCATACTTTGGGAGCAGCAAGCTCACTCTTGATGTCTTTAATATCACTGGTTCTGCCCAGCAAATTGAATTCTTTGTTGGTTTGACACTTCAAAAACAAGAAGTAAAAAAAAAAGAATTCTTTGTTGGGAACAAGATTGACAAAATGAGCTAGGTGGTTGGACATGGCAAAAAAAAGCTGAAGTGGCAGCTCTGTCCCAGGCATCTTCTCGGTTGAAGCCATACACCTCACTCAGGCTTTTTGAAATGGTAGTTTTATGTCACCACCTCAGGAAAGAGCAAGTGCAAACTCCAGCCTTGCCTTTTTCCAAACAGGGATGTCAGACTTTCCCCAGTTCACAAAGACCTGCAAGAAAACACACAGTCAGAAGCAGAATCTAATGAAATTGGCATTAATGGAAAAAAAAAACCAAGGTTAGAATAAAGGGGCAAAGTAAGGCCAAAATAAACTTTCCAGATAAGTATCTTGGTCAAGTCCAGTGGAATGCAAACCTGGAAGCCTGGCTCAGCACCACTTCTACCAAAAAGTCCTTTTTGTTCACTCTGGCTATAAAAACTTTCTCCTCTTAACACCCATGGCTTCAAAAATCTCAGACACAAGACTCAAAGACTCTTAGTACCCAAGGACCCAAAAGCCCAACTTTTTCATATGAGAAAAGTGGGGCTCAAAGAACTATCCTTTTGCCCCCAATTAATCCGAAACAAGACCCAATATTTGCAAAATTAATGGCTGACATTTAGCAACTACTGTGTGCTAAAGAATGTGCTCAATGCTTCTCATTCTTTATCTCATTTAATTCTCATAAAAATCCTAGGCAGGGGGGACGAAGGCCTCATCCCCCCCCCACCCGCATCCACAACTCAGCCCAGCTATGACCACCAAGTCTCTGCTGGAAGCCCCCTGGTCTCCCCTGCCAGAATGAAAGGGGTGCCACGGGCCTTGACCATTCCCTCCCTCCATCTTCCTCTTCCCACCCTATTTACCTGCCTCTTTCCCTCTCCCCCTCTCCCCAACTGCTCCATAACAACATCTTAGAATATAAAAAAAAAATCATAAATTTTTAAAATAAATAAATAAGTAAATAAAAATCCTAGGCAGTAGTATTTTTTTTATCATACTCATTTCATTCACAAAGAAACTGAAGCTCAGAGAGGTGAAATGACTTCCCCAAGGTCACACAGCTAGAGTGAGGCAGAGCTGGGATCTAAATCCAAGACACTAGATTCCAAAGACTATATAATAATCATTACCCTTGCTGAAGCAAAATACTTGAAACCACTAAAAACCTAAAAATTGAAGAATGGTTCAGCAAACCATAGTGTGACAACACACTCCATAGCCACTAGGGAGGCTAATACCTAATGAGACTGATCCTGGATGAGAAAGGGTCAGGTGACTAGTCAGGAGGCTCTCAGCAGGGCAAAGGGGGATGTTCTGGTAGTTACATTCAGGCTGGCAACACAGGCTCTGAGGGAAAAGTTTGCAGGGTCTCCACTCAGGTCAGAAGGGAAGGTTGGGGAATGGGAAAACTGATGAAACTCAACCGCAGAAATAAACACAGAGGACAGATGTTTCTGTTCTCCCACCCCAAGTTGCCCACCCACCTACTCATCCATTTACTTACACGTTCATTTCCGGTCCCTTGCTACTGCACATTTATTCGTAGTCTCTTTCTATCAACTACCTATTTTATTTTCTTTGTAATACTTAATACTTTCTGAAATCAACTTGTTCTTTTATTTTGTTTACTTGCTCATTGTCTTTTTTCTCCTCTCTAGAGTATGTTTGAAAGCTCAGATGTTTTTCTGACTTGTTCATCACTATATCCCCAGAGTAATACCTGACATATAGTGATTGTTCAGAAAATGTGTTGAATGAATTACTAAATTCAAGAAATATTTTTTGAGGCCCATCAGGTGCTGGGCTAACATTTTTAAAAGAGGAGGAACAAGAAGAGAAGAGACTTTCTAACCTCAGGGTACCTACTACTTGGGGGTACAGAGAGGCAGTGGAGGAGGAAACCTACTTTTGTACCTAGCACAATTCTGGCAACTTAGCATACGTTATCTTATTTAATCCTTACACCAGCTCTGCAGAGTGGGTGTTATTAATATCATTTTACTAGTAAGGAAACTAAGGCTCTAAGACATTTAAGTACTTTGCTGAAGTTCACTTGGATTGTTTACAGCAGAACTCAGATTTGAACACAGGATTGTGTGTTCTCTTCTAGTAGGATAGAGAAGCTATGGAAAGATGACACTAATACAAGGGTACTTCAAAAAGTTCGTGGAAAAATAGAATTAAAAGGTAATACAAATCTTTCCATGAACTTTTTGAAGTACACTCGTATAAGGCAGGAAACATTCTGTATGCCATGGGAAAATGGCAGATGAAGGGGGTTGTAAGAGATCACAGGAGGAAGATGCCCTCATAAGTGAAGGCAGGTGAGATGGACTTTGAAGGAAAGAGAAGATTCACAAAGGCATGGATGGGAGAAAAGCCATCCCAGGGGCATAGCAAAGTGTGAGCAAAGTTAAACAGGGGAGATATGAAACCTGAATCTCTGGGGAATACAACGTAGCCCCTAGGGTCATGTAGCCCATGACTCAGACAGAACATAAAGCGGGGAGTCGGGGAGATGAGGCTGGGAAGGTAGACTGGTGTCAGGCCACGGAGAGCTGGTGTGACAGACTACTGGCTGTCTCCCAGTCCTGCTCTCTCCTTCTTTTAGTAATAGAATCCCTTAATCTTAGCCACATAGCCACACAGCTTCTCTCATAGCTAGTGTGACAGTGAGATGAAGTTCTGGCCAATGGAATGTAAATGGAAACAGTGTGTGGAATTTCCATGTCATGTCCTTAAAGGGAAGGGTATGTGCCCACCACTGCCCCTTCTTTCTCTTTCTGCTGGTAAGCAGGGGCAAGCCAGCATGAGCTTGCAGGGGAGGGCAATCCCAGACGGTAAACAACACATCAGATCTTAGCAGCTCATTTGTGGGGGCGGGGGAGAGAAAGAGAGAAAGTCTTATTTAAGCCAGTGTATTTTTGGCTCTGCATACTTGCAGCTTAACCTGAATCCTAAGCAATACATCCATGATTGCCCGTTAAAGTCCATAAGCTTTATTCAGGGCTTGTAGGCAATCATGAAGGGCTTTTAAGCCCGAAATAAGAAAGATGAGCCAGTTATTACCTAATTTATTTCAGTTCTGTACCTTTAACCATAAAGTTGTATTCAGACCTCAAACTCAGAATCCATATGTCACAGAAGCTGAGCTTCTCCCTAACCCCACAGCAACCTCAGACTATATGGGAAGGACAATCTGAGACTACGTAGGGAGGAACACTAGCAAGCAGGCATCTGGGTCTCACCCAAGAATAATTTGGCATTGTTTTTCCATTTACCCGTTTCTTTGTTCCAGATAGCGTTGAAATAAGCAAGAAAGGCTCTGAATTCCAATGGCCAGTAAGACAACATTTTAAATACATTTGGTAAAAATCCTGTCTGCAAGGAAGGAAAAAGACAGGGTCACATAGAAGAAAAACTAAGGGCCGGCCCGGTGGCGCACTGGAGAGTGCGCCACTTGGGAGCGTGGCGGCGCTCCCGCCGAGGGTTCAGATCCCATGTGGAGACCGGTTCCTGCTCACTGGCTGAGCGCGGTGCGGGTGAAACACTGAGGGTTGCGATCCCGTTACCGGTCAGTAAAAAAGACAAAAAGGAAAAAAAAAAAAAAGAAGAAAAACTAAGAGTAGACTGGGCAAACTGACCAGGCACTCCCCATATTGTCTGCTGAATGCTAGATGCAATCTTAGAAAGATCACAGCCTTCCCGCACATACCTTCACCTTTTAGGGTATTATAAGTGTTACTTCTAAAGGCCAGTATGGTGTCTTTTTTTTTTTTTTTTTAAAAAGATGACCGGTAAGGGGATCTTAACCCTTGACTTGGTGTTGTCAGCACCACGCTCACCCAGTGAGCAAACCAGCCATCCCTATGTGTGATCCGAACCCGGGGCCTTGGTGTTATCAGCACCGCACTCTACCGAGTGAGCCACGGGCCGGCCCAGTATGGTGTCTTTTTGGTAAATCATCTTAGGAAATTTAGAGAGTGAAAATTATAATTAAACCAAATGACACTTCTTAGAATTTAGGTCCTACTTTTTCAGAGAAGATTGGTGATGCTTATTATTTCTAATAATTAAATTAATAATAGCCAAGACATGGAACCAACCTAAATGTCCATCGATGGATGATTGGCTAAGGAAACTGTGGTATATGTATACCATGGAAAACTACTCCGCCATAAAAAAGAAAGAAATACTCCCATTTGCAACAACATGGATGAGCCTGGAGAAACTTATGTTGAGTGAAATAAGCAAAGCACAGAGGGATAAATGCCACATGTACTCACTCACATATGGGAGCTAAGAGAGAAAGAAGGAAGGAAAGAAAGACCACAGTAGTACATTGGACTTGCAAAGAGAGAGAACATTCTATGGACTACAAAGTGGAGTGGGGGGGGAGGGACAGGGAGGGAGATTGGTGCAGCCAGTATGAATCTGGCCCCCATACCATGGGCACAGGGGGTGAGAATAAGCTTTGTATCTCATGAATATTCATAACCAATAAAAATACATATATATTAAAAAATTAAATAATCCTTGGGTGAAAAAGATCAATAAAATTAACAGAAAAACTATTTATAAAATAATAAAAATAAAAACAAATTGCATTGAAAACTAAAAAAACAAAAACAAAAAAACAAGCCTTGATATTAGTGAAGTATTTTGTAGAGTTCTTTCCTACATCCAATCTCATTTGTCCTTCTGTACAACCCTGTAAGGTAGGTAAGGCAGGTACTATTATCCCGTTACAGATAAGGAAACTGAGGCACAGAGCACTTGAGTGACTGGCTGAAGGCCATACAAAAAGTAAAGAGCAGGCTTGGGACTTTGACGTTGAGTTTCAGTATATTTTCTAATGGGATGCTATGGCAGACAACTGTTGGCTGCTATGCAGTAGCAGCCATTTCTTCCTTCCTCCCTTGACAACAGAATTTAGATGTTCTTCAGATATGAAGTTGCCATGGGCTTCAGGGAAGGTTAATAAACCCTTCTCCAACTCTAGTGGGTGAATCCTGATTGGTCTAAACCAATCATGGTGATTCCATTCCACTTGTCAATGGTTGGCTGAATGGGCATGTTACACCATTCTGGCTAATGAGAAATGAGGGGAAATCAGCTGTGAACTTTCCTCTCTTTCCAACAGGAATATGAGGAAAGAGTGTGCCCTCCTCACCCCTCCTAGGATTTGTGCAAGGATGTAATGTTTGTTGTGGCTATAGCCATCTGACGACCATGAGGGCATAAATCTGGGCATAGAGTCATGACACTGAGGAAGACAGAGCCAAAAATGGAAGGAATCTGATCCTCAGTGATATCACTGAGCCACTGAATCAAACAATCCAGGAACACCCTACTTCTGGACCTGCTGTTATATAAGACATTGAATTGTCCTCCTCGCTGTTATGTCAGCTAGATTGGATTTTCTGTACAACCTGTAGCTGAAAGCACCCAAACTGGTAACAGATGATAAAGGCTCATTACTGGTCTAGAAGACATAGTATAAAATACCATTTCTATTAGCTAGGGGCAGAGTTTGGGAAGGGAATAGGGAAGTAGAGAGGTGTGGACAGGTGAGGGTGGTACTGAGAGAGAGGCTTAGGGCTCCAAACCTTTCCCACTAGACAGCCAGGTTTTCACCATTTTTATACAGTGGATTTCCATACAATATTTTGCTTGAAAAAAAATCCACAAAATTTTACTACCAAGTTCGAAAAACAAAGGTTTAGAGCAAATGTCTATGTTTAAGGTAAGGTCTTATAATTTGGCAGTATGGATCACCAACTTTAAAAACTACCATCAGGGGCTGGCCCAGTGGCGCACTGCTATAGTGCGCTGCTTGGGAAGTGCGGCGGCGCTCCTGCCGAGGGTTCGGATCCCACGTGCAGACCAGTTCCCGCTCACTGGCTGAGCGAGGCGTGGGGGCGGCGCCGGGGGTTGCTATCCCGTTGCTGGTCCCGGTCCGGTGCGGGGGCGACACTGACCGTTGCCGGACACGGAAAAAGACAAAAAGGAAAAAAAAAAAACTACCATCAGGAAATAATTCAGGAATGTACAAAAAGATATATGTACAAATATAAAAATATATGAATAAAGATATATATACAAAAATTTGTCACAAGTCCTAAATGTCCAAGAGTTGGAGATTGCTGAAATAAATTACACTATCTATTATACAATGCTATATCATGCAGCCACTAAAAATAATGATGTTTTGACCTAGAAACACATTCATGATAACATGATCTCATTATAAAAATTTTTACGTCCATATTTATACAAAGAAAATAGGGAAGAAAATGACACATCTAAATCCTAATAGTGGTTGACTTTATGTTAGAATCAGACTTTTATTATTATTATTTTTAACTCTTGAAGTGAAAATACTTTATTTTTCAGATCCATATGGTTTATTTAGGCAAGATCTACAAATTTCTGTAGAATAAATAATTCCTTTCTTACCGAACATTTTTAAAAGAATAGAAAAAGAGGAAGAGTTGTACAGTTAATTTTAAAATTTTGTTTATTTAATTTATCTAATTTTTCAACATTTATTCCTTTTTTAATCTGAGAGGATTATACTGAATCAACATATAATTTATAAAAGTAATTTTTAGAGGAAAGAGCAAGGTAGCTGTCACACTTGTTTATGCAGCTAGTGCATATTCTCAATAGTTATGTTTCCACACTTTGTAGTGCTAAATAGAACTACACGGCACGCCTCAGTCACAAGTGGGCAGAGAACTGAGTGATAAAGTCCCAGAATCCAAGAGGCTGTGCCTAAGATAAAAGGGAAAAAGTATGGGATTGGGATATAACTGGCCTCCAAAGGAAAGGTTCGTCCACAGTGGGGACTTGAACAAATTGGGAAAACCAGTGACCAGGGTTCTACTCAGGCCAACAAAGGTCTACACTGACTGTGACTCCCTGCACCAAGTGAGTCACTCCTTCTTTTCTAACTCCTCCATAAGCTCTACAGTGTCAAAAGGCAGGTCCTTCTTGCAGGGAATGGGGTAACGGCTAATGGGTTTGGACTTCTGTTCCTTCTTAGTCTCATAAAGGTGCAAATTAAGGATCACCACAGACAACTTTTTCCAAAACCTATTTGTCACAAGGTGAAGAAGAGACTTAAAGGAAACAAAGACAGATTTGAATGGGCTACTGAAGGAATGGCTTAGATAGCTAGTCTGTATATCTGGGCTTATAGGAAAAATTGCAAACAGGTTCTATCTCCTGGGCCAATTCTCACTGATTAGAAGTCTCTGCTTTGAGCAACCATGAAGGTGGATCATGGGCTCAACAAGAAACAATGCTGTAATCAATTAGCAATATCTGATGAAGGAAGGGGATATGGTGGCCCAAGTAATTTATATTTGTGAAGGTCCAGCTCAGATACCACCTAATAGCAATAAAACCTCCTGGTGTTCTTCATGGCTGTGAAGCCTTTCTGTAGCCAATTTAAGTCTACAAAGTGATTGCCAGGATTCCATCATCCTCTGCCAACAACAATGATAACAACTATTACATGATGAGCACCTAGTATGTAGTAGGTTTTTTAAATACACTCTCTAATATTCCTAGCAATCCTGCATTTTACAGATATGAAAACAAAGGATCAGAAAGGTTAAACACACAGAGATATATGCTTGAGCCGAGATTCAAATTCAGAACTGACTCCAGAGTCTATGTTCTTCCCTCAATATAGTCCTGTCTCTTAAAAAACTAACCAAAAAAGGTAACAAACTACAATATTCTAAATGAAAAGTGAGAAAAAAATAAATATTTGAATGGGCAGCCCCTTCATGCCTTTTACCATACAAAGTTGTAAGAGGGGTGGCAAGAAAATCCAGATTATGCTTTTCTACAAAGTTCAGTCTGGTCAGGTAACCAGAGGCTGTGAAAGATAGTGTAACATAGGGCTGTCTGAAGCCAGACATATCCTGACTCTGCTGCTAACCCACTGTGTGACCCGAGGCAGGTGACTTCTCTGTCCTTCAGTTTCTTCATCTGTAAAGTATGGATAATAATAATGCCAAACTCAGAGCTGTTATGAAGATTTAATGAGTTAATACATGTAAAGCTCTTAAAACAGAGTCTTGCATATAGTAACAGAGCCTTGCATATAGTAAATTCTGTATAGATACTTATTAGATAAATGAAATGTTACCGGTTTAAAATGAGGGTATGATTAAGGTATATTGGGGGAAAAAGGAAAAAAGGTATATTGGGGTACACTATGGATTTATCAATTGACATTTGCTTACATGTTTAGATGTTTAAATGCTAGACACACTGTAAAGATCTGGACAGCTCCTCACACCTTCTGTGATGGTTTCTTTTATGTGTCAACTTGGGTTGACTGGTCTAAAAGATGCCCAGAAAGCTGTTAAAACATTATTTCTGGGTTTAATAGATTAGCATCTGAATCAGAAAACTGAGTAAAGATCACCCTCACTAATGTAGGCAGACATCATCCTATCCATTGAGGACCCAAATAGAACAAAAAGGCATAGGAAGGACAAATTCTCTCTCTTCTTAAATTGGGACATCCATGTTCTCCCACCCTCGACATAGAAGTTCCTCTTTCTCAGGGCTTCAGACTTGGGGACTTACACCTGCCGTCCTCATCCTCAGTTCTCAGGCCTTTGGCTTTGGACTGGGAGTTACACCATTGGCTCCCCTGCTTCTCAGGCCTTCAGAATCAAACTGAACTACACCAGCACCTTTCCTCATTCTCTATCTTGAAGACTGAAGACTGTGGAACTTCTCCATCATTGCATGAGCCAGTTCCCATAAGAAATGTCTCCCTATATCTATGTCTATATTTATCTATTGATCTATCTAATCTTCTATTGGTTCTGTTTCTCTGGACAACCCTCAATGGATCCTATCTACACTAGCATCCTACCTGCCTGACATCCACACCTGACACTTCATCTCTGTGCCAGCAGAACATCCACTGAAGGGGAAGGTCTAGACTGTGAAATTTTGTAGCTCTGTTACCTCAGCTTTTCCTACCCACTAGCCAGGGTGGGGCAGCTATCTAGGTAACCAGGCCATAGACAAGCCACTGGTCCATGAGGCTTCCAGGCTAAAAAGTTCTGCTCATCCATATTCATACTCTTGGGGATCTGAATTTGGAAACCAGAAGTAAGGCAGTTAGCAATGATGGTTGGAGCTAAGAAGTCATGAGGTGGGACAAGGTTAGAAGCACACCAAAGAAGTGAGAGAGAAATGAAAAAGCAGCAGCTATGAGGGAGAGAAAAGATTCGGGGTAGAGGTTGGGAAAGAAAGTCGGTGGCAGGAAGAGATGCAGATATATAAAAAGAGACAGGACTAAGACCAGCTGAGACTTGTTCTTGGCAGAGTTCCAGGGGCCATGCTGCAGAGGTCCCTTAAGGTAGAATGAACACTCAATTTCAGTTTCCATGTGAGATGATTAGTTGGTTTTATGCTATCTGAAACAGGGCTCGTACATTGACAAGAAGTACTAGAATGACAACCAAGAATGCAAATATCTTCTTTCAACTAGGGAGACTTGTGTAACCCAAAGAAAACAATGTACTCAAGGAGTGATATAAAAAGTAAACATGCATATAATTCTTAGTATGTGCCTAATATTATTCTAGGCTGCTTTACATATATTAACTCAAAACACAAATTACGTTGGCACTGCTATTGTCCCTATTTTAGAGATGAGAAAACACAGGCACAGAAAAGTCACAGAGTCTGCAAGTGGTAGAATCAGGATTCGAATCCAGGCAATCTAGTTCCAGAGTCCATACACATAACCATGTGCTATGCTATATATACAAGGTCATTGCCGAGGATGGCAACTCAACTGTAGTTTTTCTTTTTTTTTTTTTTTTTGTCTTTTTCCGTGTCCGGCAACAGATCGCAACCCTCAGTGTCGCCCCTGCACCGGACCGGGACCGGCAACAGGATCGCAACCCTCGGTGTTGCTCCCGCACCTCGCTCAGCCAGTGAGTGGGAACCGGTCTGTATGTGGGATCCGAACCCTCGGGCGGGAGCGCTGCCGCGCTTCCCAAGCAGCGCACTATCCAGTGCGCCACCGGGCCGGCCCGTCAACTGTAGTTTTTCTAAATCCCTAAATGCAAGCCAATCTATAAATCTCAGGTCTGGTCCTCCTACCCCCAAACACTTTTTAACATTTTAATTCTGAGCCTTTGAATAACTAATACTATTAAAAAGAATAATTTTCGGGCTGGCCCGGTGGCGCACTGGATAAGTGCGCCGCTTGGGAAGCGCGGCGGCGCTCCCGCCCGAGGGTTCGGATCCCACATGCAGACCGGTTCCTGCTCACTGGCTGAGCGAGGCGCGGGAGCAACACCGAGGGTTGCAGTCCCATTGCCGGTCCCCGGTCCCCGGTCCCCGGTCCGGTACGGGGGCAACACTGAGGGTTGCGATCCGTTGCCGGACACGGAAAAAGACAAAAGACAAAAAAAAAAAAAAAAAAGAATAATTTTCATTTGTTGAGTAAGTACTTCACTAGGCTTATTGGGAGGAGCTTTGCAGGCATTGCCTCTAAACCTTTAATTAGGTATGACTATTATATCTCCCTCCACTGGGGGCAGTCACAGCTTAGCTCCCATGAGGGAATGCAAGCTCAGTATTGCCACAACTTCATATTTTTCAAGAGAATCTGAATGTGGAAGTTCAAAATGAGGCCTGCTGTCAGCCCAGCGATGCAGTAAGAAATAGGACCTAGGACAGCGTAACTTGCCCAGGAAGGAGGTGCCTTGTGTGACTTTGAGTAGATCTTTGAGAAAAGACACAGCCACTCCTCCACCTTCCAGGGCACCAAGCCCATTTGTCTGAGTATTTTACTAGATTCTTCCAACTGTCAGAGTCATCACTGGGTTTCAGACACATCATTGCTGAGGATAGGGGTGCGGGGGGAGCGGTGGACCAGGGAACAGATATAGCCTTGATGCTGTGTACACTCTGCCCTGCTTGTTTGCTGGTTTGGTAGTAAACTGAGGTAAAACCAACCTGAAGCTGACATTACTCTTGCCAATCTTTGAACTCATACTGGGGGTTCTGGACTAGCTCATCAGAAACTGATATTTTCAAGTAAAATCTCCTGATTATTCACTGTTGACTTAATTATTTTTCCCATGGGTATAGACGTCGCAGGACTGGTGGCTATTGGGGCTGTATTTTGGCTACATGGAGGTTCATTATACTAGTCTGTCAACTTTTATGTGTTTGAAATCATTCATAAGAAAAAAATTAAAAACCATACTTAAAAATATATCTTTAAAAAACCTATGGGATAAACAAACAAAAAACCCTGTAAGGTGTTAGCTTACAATCACTAAAAGTCAACTGACAAAAGCACTTGGAGTATGAACATGGGTACAGTACCTGACATTATTATGTGAGTGTATAAATGACAGTTGTTATTTGGTGAACTATAGTATAAAACTTTTCTGTTTTGTAAAAAAAAAAAAAAATTAGATATTTCATGATTCTAAAATATAGGACTGGGTTCTGCTGCCAGTCTTTATAGTCCAAAACAATACATAAAAGAAAAACTTGGTTAACTCAATGTCATCAGAATTAAAAACATGCTTCAAAATACATCTACAAAAAGGAAAAGACAAGTTACAGACTAGGAGAAAATACCTGCAAATCATATATCTGATAAAGAATTTATCTCCAGAATATATAAATAACTCTTATAACTCAATAAGAAGACAAGCTACCCAACTAAAAAATGGGCAAAAGATTTGAATAGACATGTCACCAAAGAATATACACAAATGGCCATCAAGTGTACTGGCCAGCCGCAAAAAAACCCCACAAAAACCAAATCGCCATTAAGCACATGAAAAGCTGTTCAACATTATTAGTTATTAGGGCAATACAAATTAAAACCACAATGAGATAATACTTCACACCCATTAGAATGGCTTTAATTAAAAAGACAGACAATCACAAGTGTAGGTGAGGATGTGGAGAAAAACTGGACCTTCAAAGAAATGTGAAATGATGCAATCACTTTAGAAAAGTGGCAGTTTCTTAAGAAGTTAAATATAAATTTATCATACAGCCCAGCAATTCCACTGCTATGTACCTATCCAAAAGAAATGAACACATGTCCATGCAAAGATCTGTCTACAGATGTTCACAGCATTATTTATAATAGTCCAAAAGAAACCAAATGTCCATTAACTGCTGAATGAATGTACAAAATGTCATGTATCCATACAATAGAATATCATTCCAAATTAAAAAGGAATGAACTACTAATACATGCTACAAACACGGATGAGCTTCAAAAACATCATTCTAAGTGAAGGAAGCCAGACCAAAAAACTACATATTGTTCCATTCCATCTATATGAAATGTCCAGAAAAGGCAGACTAGAGACAGAAATTAGATCAGGGGTTGAGTGAGGATGGGGTAGAATAGCAATTGATTGCAAATGGGCATGAGAGATCTTTTTAGAGTGACAGAAATGTGCTAAAACTAGATTTTGGTGATGGATGCATAACCCATAAATTTACTAAAAATCATTGAATTGTATACTGAAAATGGATAAAATTCATGGTATGTAAATTATATCTCAATAAAACTTTTTTAAATGCTGCAGGTATTCAGAGGGGTAAAATAACGTGGTTTTAGAGTGAGATTTGGGGAAGGTTTCACAGCATGGAAGAAGAGCTAACTTCTTAAAAACTTGAGATGCATGAGTTCCATGCCTTAACTGTTTTAAGACTCTGACAACCAAGTAATGGCTAGTTTGACCCAGGTGTACAGAACAAGATTCTAGTTTGGGCTTCTCAGCTTGATCAACAACAAATGCAGTCACCAGCAGGCTTTCTGCTTTCCATTAATAAAAAGACGAATGGCCCATCAGTAATGGACTGGTCATACAGTTAAATGACAGTAATAGAGTTTTTTAAAAGGTATAAACTCACATGACAATAAGAACAGAAGAGGAGACGAGCAGACAAAAGTTCTCAACAAATGTTTATAAGATAGACAGTGGACTGGAAAGTGGCAACTAGTAAAGAGGAGACAGTTATCACTTAAACTGCAGGTAGATTTCTGAAGATAGGTGAGCCATTTGCCCTACAGAACCCCCAGCAGGCTCCACCCTTGGGCATACCGAGACTGTAGAAAGAAAGGGCTGAACACAGATGGACTAGTTCAAAGTCTGTATAAAAAATGGATAGATCATTTGGTCCCCTAATCCACATGACCTGGCTGCCATCCCCACCTCCACCGCCAAGACAATGGCTAATTACTTCCTGACGAAAGAACTGAAGACTCTCCACACTAGGAGAGACCAAGCGCCATGGAGAGCATGGTCAAGCACTAGACTATAAGAAGGAGACCAAAATATTTTTTTTCCCCAGCATGGCAGTCAGCTGGAAGACTGGAGGATTCCTCTCTGGAAAAACTAACCAGACTCAAAGACTTCTAGAGTCCACCTTCACGGGTTGGATCCTTTGAGGAAAAGGTCAGGTTGTCACCTGAGGACTCTACAGTGAAGCTACTCAGTCCCACCTCCCTGTCAACAAAGCCTCTAATCAGCTTTTCAGTATATCACTCACAAATATAAACAGTCAGGGATACCAATCATTTACAGATATGAAACAAAACAAAGAAAAAAAGAGACTGAGGAAACAGAAACAATGAAAAGAACAGAAGTAAACTGCAAACAAACTATAATATCCTTTGAGAGACCTGAAACAGTAAAGCATCCATTAAAAAAGAATATGCTATGAAAAAAAAAATCAGAATATAAGAGTTCTTGGAAAATAAACATAGGATGAACAAATTAAAACTTCAATAGGATGTGTTGGAAGATAAAATGTTGTCAAGAAAAATCTGCCAGGAAAGTAAAATAAGAAAGAAAATATTAAAAAACAAAAAACAAGAGAATCAATCAAGCTGGTTTAATTTCTAACTAATTGGAGTTCCAGAAAGAGAGATAGGGAAAAGGGGAGGAAATTATCAAAGAAAAATGAGTATTTCCCAGAACTGCAAGACATGAGTCTCCAAAGAAAGAACTTGAAGAGTTGAGCACAATAAAAAAGACCCACATCAAGGTACTTATTTGAAAGATTTCACAAAAGAATAGGTCTCCTACGTACAAAAAGAATCATAGTGTCACTGGATTTAACAGCAGTTCTGGATGCTAGAAGACAGTGCAACAGTGCCTTAACATTCTCAAGGAAAATGATTTTCAACCTAGAATACTGTATTCAGCCAAATTGTCAATTGTGGTTTCACAAGAGTGTGAATGTACTTAACACCATCATATTGTACATGTAAAAATGGTTGAGATGATAAATGTTATATTATGCATATTTTATCACAATTAAGAAAACAAAAGACAGCTATACAGCAAGCTTTTAAGTAGAGGACAGAGTAGGAGGTTTCCAGGGGGAAAAAATGAAATGGAATCTTGGAATATGAGAGGCCAAAGACTGAGATGCCAGAGTATTTGAGAAAAATTAACGAAAGTATATAGAATACCAGGCAACTGATTGAAATCAGGCAATAATTAACTCTATGAAAAATAAAGGACTGTATAAAATATATAATCTTACAAGGTAGATAACAATATTTGCACTGTTGTAATATTGTAAAATGGCTTCTGATTTAATAAAAAATTGTGCTGTAACTATGCTGTATGTTGGCAAAGGAGGGAGGGGGGAGTTAAGGGTCTCAGTTTCTGCAACGAAGGCAGTTGGGATTTTGACAGGTTTTGGATTGAATCTGTAATCAATTTTGGAAGTATTGTAATCTTAATATTAAATCCTCTGACCCATGAAAAGGGGTATCCTTTAAATTATTTAGATCTTGTAAAATTTCTTTTAGGAATGTTTTGTAGTTTTCAGAGTTTAAGTTTGGCACTTTTCCTGTTAATGTATTCCCAAATGTTTTATTTTCTTTGAGACTACTATAATGAAATAATTTTTAAAATCTCATTTTTGGATTATTCATTTCAAGTGTACAGAAATACAATTGATTTTTGTGTACTGTTCTTGAATCCTACAACCTTGATGAACTTGTTATTTCTAGTGTTTTTTTGTGTGTGTGTGGATTCCTAAGGATTTTCTATATACTATATCATATCACCTTCAAAGAGCAATAGTTTTATGTCTTCCTTTCCTATCTGGATATCTTTTATTGCTTTTTCTTGCCAAATTGCCCCAGACAGAACCTCCAGTACAATGCTGAATAAAAGGGGTAAGAACAGACGTCCTTGTTTTATTCCCAACCTTAAGCAGAAAACTTTCATCTTTCATCATTAAGTATGATGTTAGCTGTGAGTTTTCCATAGATGCCCTTTATCAGGGAGGAAGTTCCTTTCTTTCTTTCTTTATTTTTTTTCCCCTTTTTGTCTTTTTTCGTGTCCGGCAACGGATCGCAACCCTCAGCGTCGCGCCCGGACCGGACCGGGACCGGCAATGGGATCGCAAACCTCAGTGCTGCACCCGCACCTCGATCAGCCAGTGAGCGGGAACCGGTCTGTATGTGGGATCCGAACCCTCGGCGGGAGCGCCGCCGCGCTTCCCAAGCAGCACACTGTAGCAGTGCGCCACCGGGCCGGCCCACGAAGTTCCTTTCTAATTACAGTTAAATTGAGATTGTTTTTTTTTATCCTGACAGACTGTTAGACTTTGGCAAATTATTATTATTGTTTTTTGCATCTATTGAGATAGTATATTACATTAATTGATGTCAGATGTTGAAAGACCTTGCATTCCTGGGATTATGCACACTTGGTCACAGTGTACAATTCTCTCTATATGTTGCTGGATTCAGTTTGCTAATGTTTTGTTGAGGATTTTTTTTGTGTTTATATTCATAAGGGATACTGTTTCCTCTTCTTGTGATATCTTTGGTTTTGATATCAGGGTAATACTGTCCTCACAGAACGCATTGGCATGTGTTTCCACTTCTGTGTTTTGAAAGAGTTTGTGATGATGGGTATTAATTCTTCTTTATACTTCACCAGTGAAGGCATGTGGATCTGGGCAGACTCTATCTTATTGCTGTTACTGATGAGTTTGAGCTTACAAATTCATTAGACTTCCTGCCAGTTATCAGTGTATTGACTCTCAACACCAAATTCACCCTTCACTGCCTGCTCTGAGAAAATGGATCTGGGCCTTGAAAATATTTTCCTGGTGTTCCAGTCAAGATGGCAGACTAGACAGTCCCCAGCATCACTCTCTTCCACAAATCAACCAATTTACAACTATAAAAATGTAATAACAGCCAAGCTGGAGCTGCTGGAGCTCAGAGGAAGAGGAGGAGAGACCTATGGAGTTCATGAAGGCAGAAGAAACCATGATGAGAGAAAGAAAAAACTGCTCAGAGTGTTTCGGCCGTGGCCACTTTAATGCTGGAACTGCTGAATGCATGGAGCAGGAGCCGGCAGAAACCACAGCCCTGCCCTTTGGATGGAGTTGCTTGGAGGGGGCAGGGGAGAAGAGGGCCTTGGTGGCCCCCAGGACAGCAAGACCACTAATAGGGTTCCCATGGAACCACACAGGAGTGAGGAGCCAGAACAGCTGAAAAAATAGAGCCATTCAGAGGCTGGTGAGTCATCGCAAGGGACCAGCACACAGCCCATCCCATGGGAAGTGTTTGGAGCATGGGTGGTGGGGGAGATGGGCCCACCAGGAGAACACTGGGACACAGCAAGGACCGCAGATCCGCCCCCCAATCAGTGCAGGACCACTCAGAGGAGACTGGTCAGTAATGCAGAATTGCATGGGGTGCAGTTTGATGAAAACATTCATGCTCAGATCAAAGTTTCTACACAACACTGGAGAGCTGGAAGTACCTATAAGGTCAATGATTAACCCCTGAGCTGCACGAAAAGCCTTCCCTCAGGAAACAGCAGCAAAGCAGCAATTTAGCTCAACCACACAGCTCAAGTACTGGTTCCCACAGGAAGTTCCCCGTTTTAGAAGTAAGCAAAGGACAAACAATTATTTCTGGCCCAGACACACCACCAGTGCCTCGGGGCTTCCAGGGGACCTAAGGCTTGAAGCCAGGGACCAGACCCCACTCCCATACCCAGGCACACCGCCAGCACCTCGGGGCCCTGCCTGGGGGCCTGGGACATGGAGTTGGGGACCAACCCCCCATAACCAGGCACACTGCCAGTGCCTCAGGGCCTGCCTTGGAACCTGAGGCTTGAAGCCAGGGAACGGACCCTACTCCCACATCCAGGCACACCACTAGTGCCTTGGGGCCCACCCAGGGGCCCGGGGCTGGAGCCAGAGACCAGACCCCCGCCCACACTCAGGCACACCGCCAGCACCTCTGGGCCCCACCCAGGGGCCCGGGACATGGAATGGGGACCAGAACCCCCACCCACAACCAGGCACACTGCCAGCACCTAGGGGCCCCAGCTAGAAGCCTCGGGCATCGAGCCAGGGACTGGACCTTCCGCCCACAACCAGGCACACTGCCAGTGCTTTGGGACCTGCCCAGGGGCCTGAGGCATGGAGCCGGAGACCAGACCCCCCTGCCCAAATCCAGACACACTGCCAGTGCCTTGGGGCTCTGCCTGGGGGCCAAGGGTATGGAGCCAGGGACCAGATACCCGCCTACACCCAGGAACACTGCCAGCGCTTGGGAGCCCCGCTCAGGGGCCATGGGTATGGAGCCTAGGACCAGACCGCCCCTGCCCACAACCTGGCACACCTCCAGCACCTTGGGGGCCCTCCTGGGGGCCCAGGCAACGAGCCAGGGACTGGACCCCCCCATCCACAACCAGGCACAGAGCTAGTGCCTCAGAGCCTCGCCTAGGTGCCCAGGGTATGGAACCAGACACCGGACCCCCCACCCACAACCAGGCACACCACCAGCACCAAGGAGTATGCCAGAAACATCACATCCATGTGGGTGGCCCACCATGGCCACCACAGTAACCACGGCTGCCACAAAAGTGGCTAGACATCACAACCACCACACAGGTGGTCCACCAGCCACTGGAGTGCATTGACACAAGGAGAGTCACCAGCAGAGACCTAAGAAAAGAAGAGGAGAGGATGTCTGTCTCCACAAAGCCCATTCCAGAGTGACAGAAGCAGTATCTGCTCTATAATATTGGGGGAACTGAACACACCTCTCAGCATTGGACAGATCATCTAGGCAACAAATAAACAGAGTAACTGTTACTCTTTCAGAGGGAGAGAAGAAATCTAGGGTTATCAGTGATGGGAGAGGGGAGTGAGAGGGGGATAGGGAGAGATTGGACAAGGGGCATAAAGAATAAGTACAATTTGTAACAATATACATACTAGTAATATTGATTTGATCAATATATGTCAACATTGAATCCCAAGAATATGTATAATCAATTATGATTCAAGAAAAAAAAATATTTTCCTTTGCTCTTTATCATGGTGAAAAGCTTTATAGGCAGAAGGCCCTGAAGAGGCATTTCAGGAGGACTGCGTTTTGCTTCCTGGTCCCACCGTGCTCACTGGCACACTCCTGCAGCACGGGCAGCTTCTCCAGCAAAGCACACAGCAGCCTGTAGGGTTCCCTAGCACCCTATCATGCAGTTTTGTAGCAGAGGCTTCCAGGAAACCCCTCTCCATGTATAGCTTTCCCCAGCACCCTAGAAGTGCCAGCAAATTCTGGAGGGTATATTCACAGCAAGTTACATTGGCAGAATCCCAATGACTTCTTGACATTCAATGAGCCATGGCCAAAAATCCCTTTCCAAAAGAGGTCTCAATCAGCCCTGGCTGGTGGGGCGTGCCAGGGTTCTTCCTTGGGAGCTCTACCTTAGCAACAGGGGTAGTTGCTGTTCCTTATTATCTGCTATAACAGAATACCACAGACTGGGTAAATTATAAACAACAGAAGTTTATTTGGCTTACCATTCTGGAGGCTAGGAAGTCCAAGAGCATAGTGTTGGCATCTTGATGAGGGCTTTTGTATTGCATCATAATATGGCAGAAAACTGAAAGGGCAAGTTCATGCAAAATAGACAAAACACGTGGAGAAGCCTTGTTTGATAACAACCCACTCTTGTGGTAACTAATCTAGTCTAAGAGGGAGAACTCACTCACTCACTCACTCAAGAATTAACCCAGTCCCATGAAAGTAGCATTAATCCCTTCTGCCCTCAAGACCCAAACACCTCTTAAAGGTCCCACAACCTCTCAACACTGTCACATTGGCAATTAAATTTCAACATGAGTTTAGGAGACAAACCATAACCACAGTGTATCCACTATTCCTATGCTCCTTAAAGCTCTTTAGTTCTTACTGGCCACTCCCTCATTATTCCAATGCCCTATTATAGTTAATAATTTTTACACTAAACTTTTCCTTTTCAAATTACTGTGTGGTTTCTTTCCTGATTAGATCCTGACTGGTAAAGACAGCTTAAGCTTTTCCATGGACCCACTTGTGTCTGGACCCAGTATATACAAGGCTCTTTATAGCATCATGACAAGCTCTTTTTTCACCCATCTTACATTTCTAGAACAGTTGCTGTAGTACACTCTCTGTGCTCAGGGAGTATTTTTCAAAGTGTAGTGTGCTCTCTGTGCTCAGGGAGTTTGCAGTGTAGCAAGAGATAAGGGGAGGGAATCAGTAGTTAGAACAATTAACAGGGCTTTGGTGAATAGTCCAGAATGATAAAAACCTAGAGACCCGAAGAAAATACAGTGAGATGATATTGCAGAGAAAAGCAGTATTCAGATAATGAAAGGTCTTGAATTTTGTCAGGAAAGGCGGTCTGCCATGGCCTGCACATCGCTGCATGTGCTTGCTAAGTGTGCCAAACAAAAGGCCTAATTTTCCCCTGATATTGAGCCATTTCTGTAGCTAATCACATCAGCAATTAAGTTGATTAAGATGACCACAGCATAACTAGCATGATACTGCTCAGTCCCTGGGGGAAGGAGACTTGTTTGCTGCTTGCTACAAAAGATACTAGGTCTTTGGCCCTGGATTCCTCCATCATGGTGCAAACTACTGCATGTGTAGCCACCATCTAGACCCACTGCATTCACTCCATGGGACCTGGTGAAAGGCCCACCAGTGCTACCATGCTGATGCTCCTGCTGTTTGCTGTGTTAGTAGTAATAAAATTCTTGATCTGATCTACCAAATCTCATCCACTTTTGGTACCTATGGAGTTGTGGTAAGTAAACTTGCTTTCTTGCTTAGTCATCTCCTTTGGAGTCTTGTTACTTCTTGCTACTTGTTGCTTCTTACTATTCTATAAGGTTGGAGTTCTTCCCTGATTAACAAATGTGGTGTGGCATGACAGACACACAAATACTACAAAATGAGAGTAAATATTAACTAGAAAGATGCTTCCTTATTTTACAAATGCAGATAAATGGCAAAGCTGTTGGAAACCAGAAATCGTGTAATTTTAAGTATTTAAAACCGGTTTTGCATTGTGATACACAAGCATCAAACTTGAATGCCATTCCAAGTAAGAATATAGCTGATAACAGAATGTAGTTCAGATTTGGGCATAAGGATGGGGAAGCCATATGATATTTTGTGGAATTGCCAATACATTTAAAATAGTAGTTGATAAGAAAAAAGTGTTCTTAATTTTTTACTTTCTACAATAAGTCCTATGTTTGAGAAGTTATGATTCTTTGTGATTAAAAACATCTGTAGCAGGGCCGGCCCGTGGCTCACTTGGGAGAGTGTGGTGCTGACACCACCAAGTCAAGGGTTAAGATCCCCTTACCGGTCATCTTTTAGGAAAAAAAAAAAAAAAAAACCAGTAGCAAGTAGACTGTAATTTGTGCAGTGATAATTGTGAGCATTCATGTTTTTAGACTAAATTCTGCATTAGAATACCGATGTTAACAATACTTCAATGGACTTTTACTGTTAATTTCAGTATATGAGTACAAATCAGCATGTACTTTGTAATTTTTAGAAACGAGTAAACTGAAAAATATGAAAGTTCACTCAATTATCACCTCCTTTGGGACATTTATCCTGACCCCTACCTTCCTCCCACGTAGAGGTTACCATTTCATCCTCTGTACTCTGGGGGCTAATGCTCTAGTCAGGCTGTTACGGGCAAAATGACACTTGGTGTCTTCATGTGGAGACAGTGAAGTCCCCAGGCCAGGGACCAGGATTCAGCTGTTTCTCCAGCTCAATTCCTTGCCTAGAGCAAAGGCTCAACTAGTGCTGTTAATTGAAAAGAAAAAATGCCCAACCTCACCAGTCAACAAAGAAAAGCAACCCTGAGATGCCACCTTTCCAACTTCTAAAGTAGCAAAGATTTCTGAAGAGGAAGTTCTGAGAAAGAGTTCTGAAGGCTGGTCCAACGTTTCTTTCTTTTTTAAAAAAAAAAAAAAAAAAAGATGACTGGTAAGGGGATCTTAACCCTTGACTTGGTGTTGTCAGCACCACGCTCAGCCATTGAGCCAACCGGCCATCCCTAGATGGGATCCGAACCTGCGGCCTTGGTGTTATCAGCACCGCACTCTCCCGAGTGAGCCATGGGCCGGCCCTGGTCCAACGTTTCTTAAGGGTGATTTGGCAAGTTCCCTGAGGGAAATACTCAGAAACGGGGAGAGCCAGGCCAGAGGCACTGGAAGGCGGACAGGCCTTGACTGCGTTACTTCCAAGCCAGTAAGCCCCCAACAGAGGACGGGCCTAATCCACCTGGGCTGATCCATAGGGAAACTCACACTCGCCGTCCTGCGGGCAAGGCGTGCAAGCTGCCTGCACTGGCCTCCTCTGCATTCCCTAATGACTGTGGCCACTTTTACAACCAGAAAAGGATGCACGTGCTGCTCGAAACCCAAAATTCGTAACCGGGGCCCGCATGCCACCAAAGTCCAGAGCAGGGCTTGAAGCCGGGCTCTGCGCACTCGCTCTTGCAACCTCGGTTTCCAACCTGCAGACGGACAGATTTCCGCTGACCGGGGCCTGCGCGGTCACTCTCACTAGCAGCCGCAGGTGGTAGAGGCTGTGAAGAATTCATATACCTTCCTGCACAGAGTTGGGGGCCCGCTGCCTTCCCGCACGACCCGCCCCTCTGGGCATGTCCGGTGGGTGGTGCCTGGGAGGCTCTGACGCCCCGCCCGCTGGAGCTTCCAGTCTTCAGGTGGCTCTCCTCCAGGCCTCAGTTTCATTTTTTTTTTTTTTGGAGAAAGTAAAAATACATTTTCAGATGACATAATTTACTACATAAAAAAACCCAAGAAGTCTATAAAAACCTCCTAGAACTAATAAGTGAGTTCGGCAAGGTTACAGGATACAAGATAAACATACAAAAATCAATTGTATTTCTATATACTAATAATGAACACAAAATACCAAAATTAAAAAAACAAAACCACTTAAAATTGCTCAAAAATAAAGTATTTATGTGTAAATCCAACAAAACATATGCAAAACTTGTATGCTGAAAACTATACACCGCCAATAAAAGGAATCAATACCTAAATAAATGGAAAAACATACTATACTCATGGATTGGAAGACTCAACATAAGAAAGATGCTGCTTCTTCTCAAATTAACACACAATTCCTGTCAAAATCCCAACAAGATTTTTTAACAAATATAAAAACTATTCTAAAATTTATATGAAAAAGCAAAAGAACTAAAGTAGCTAAAACAATATTGAAAAAATGAAATAAAGTCTATCTCATTTTAAAACTTATTATATAGCTACAGTAAGGCTGTGTTGTATTGGGGAATGGACCATCATGTAGATCAATGGAACAGAATAAAAAAACCCCAAAATACACCCACACAAATATGCCCAAGTGATTTTTTTTTAGGTTCCAAAGCAAGATTTTTTTCTTTGTTTTAATTTATCAATATATCATGTAGTTGATTTTTGTGTCCCTTTATCAATTCCTCCTTTTCCCCCCTCCTTCTCCCTCCTCCCTCCATCAACATTATATCTGTCCACCTGTCCTTTTTTTTTTTTTTTTCCTTTTTGTCTTTTTTCGTGTCCGGCAACGGATCGCAACCCTCAGTGTTGCACCTACACCTCGCTCAGCCAATGAGCGGGAACCGGTCTGTATGTGGGATCCGAACCCTCGGCGGGAGCACCACCACGCTCCCAAGCAGCGCACTGTAGCAGTGCGCCACCGGGCCGGCCCTGTCCACCTGTCTTAACAAGTTCAAGGAATTGTTGTGATTATTGTCTTCTTTTTGTTCCCCACCCCCCACCCGTTTGTATATTTATTTATTTTTATTACCTCCAACAAATAAGTGAGAACATGTGGTATTTCTCTTTCTGCACCTGACTTGTTTCACTTAATATAATTTTCCCTAAATCCATCCATGTTGTTGCGAATGAATTTTTTTTTTTTTATAGCAGAGTAGAATTCCATTCTGTAGACATACCCCATTTTCCTTATCCACTCATCTGATGATGGGTATTTAGGCTGGTTCCAACTCTGGCTACTGTAAATAGTGCTGCAATATACACGGGAGCACAGGTATCCCTTTGACATGATGATTTCCATTCCTCTGGCTATACATCCAGTAGTGGAATAGCTGGGTCATATGGTAGATTATCTGTAATTGTTTGAGGAACCTCCATACCATTTTCCATAAAGGCTGCACCATTTTACAGTCCCACCAAAAGTGTAGGAGGGTTCCTTTTTCTCTGCATCCTCATTTATCATTCTCAGTCTTTTGGATATTAGCCATCCTAACAGCAGTGAGATGGTATCTCAAAGTGGTTTTGAGTTGCATTTCCTGAGTGCTGAATGATATTGAGCATTTTTTCCCGTGTCTGTTGGCCATTCATATATCTTTGAGAAGTGCCTATTCAGCTCCTTTGCCCATTTTTAAATTGTATTTTTTTTTTGCTAAGTTGCTTGAGTTCCATGTATATTGTGGATATTGATCCTTTGTCAGATGTATATTTTGCAAACATTTTCTCCCACTCTGTTGGTTGTCTTTTCACTTCATTGTTTCTTTTGCTGTGCAGAAGCTTTTTAGTTTGATATATCTCATTTGTTTACTTTTCATTTGGTTGCCTGCACTTTTGGGGTCATATTAATAACATCTGTACCCAATCCTACTTCCTGAAGTGTTTCCTCTATGTTTTCTTTTAGGAGTTTTATTGTTTCAAGACATATATTTAATTCTTTAATCCATTTTGAGTTGATTTTGTATATGGTGAGAGGTACAGGTCTAGTTTCATTCTCCTACATATATCCAGTTTTCCCAGCACCATTTGCTGAAGAGGCAGTCTCTTCCCCAGTGTATAGTCTTGGTGCCTTTGTCAAAGATCAGATGGCTATAGTTGGGTTGATGTCTGGATTCTCTATTCTGTTCCTTTCGTCCATATGTCTGTTTTTATACCAGTACCATGCTGTTTTGGTATAGCTTTGTAGTATAAAGTCAGGTAGTGTTATGCCTCCAGCTTTATTTTTATTTATTTATTTTTGCTCAGGATTGCTTTGGCTATTCACAGTCTTTTGTTATTCCACATGAATGTTAGGGTTGTTTTATCCATTTCTGAGAAAAATGTCATTGTAATTTTGATGGGGATTGCATTGACTCTGTAGATCACTTTGGGTACTATGGACATTTTCACAATGTTAATTCTTCCAAACCAAGAGCATGGGATATCTTTCCATCTTCTTGTGTCCTCTTTAATTTCTCTCCACAGTTGTTTGTAGTTCTCATCGTAGAGATTCTTCTCATATTTTAACTTTTTTGGTGACTATTATTATTATTATTTTTTTTTTTAAAGATGACCGGTAAGGGGATCTCAACCCTTGGCTTGGTGTTGTCAGCACCACGCTCAGCCAGTGAGCAAACCGGCCATCCCTATATAGGATCCGAACCCGTGGCCTTGGTGTTATCAGCACCGCACTCTACCGAGTGAGCCACGGGCCGGCCTTTGGTGACTATTATAAACGGGCTAGTTTTCTGGATTTCTTTTTCTGCTAGTTCATTGCTGGAGTATAGAAATGCTACTGATTTTTGTGTGTTGATTTTGTATCCTGCAACTTTGCTGAAATCATTTATCAACTAAGAGTTTTTTTGTAGAGTCTTTACGCTGTTCTATATATAGGATCATATCATCTGCAAACAGGGACAGTTTGACTTTATCTTTTCCAATCTGGATGCCCTTTATTTCTTTTTCTTCCATGATTGCTCTGCTCAGTTGTTTCATCTGTTTACTTGGGAGCAAGCCAGAAGGATCCCCATGTGCAGCCACAACAGGGAAGTGGACTTGATAGGGTTCTTCAGCTGGATCTGGGCTTTCTTCCAGCCCAGATTCCTCTACTAACTTGGGGTACATGAGGGATAGTCCAGGGAGCATTTCCAGACCTCCTCTGTCTGACCCTGACCTGAGATCATTGAGCACCCTTCATGGCTTTGGGCCAGCTACAATCAAATACTGGTTTGGTAACCAAATATCTACTGGTTTCAGGCCCTTGGGAGCTAGGTTGGAGTGGGGAAGAGAGAAACACTATTTAGACCATCCCTGCCCGCAGGAGCTCCCACTCCTGCCAGGGAAACTAACCAATAACAGTTATTTCAACAATCTGACTGCAAAAAATCAAAAGTTATATTTCAGTTGGCCCCTTATTACACCCAAGAAAAATGGCTCGCCAGCATCTTGCCAAATTGAAGTGTGTTAGAGATGGCCTGTCTTAAACATCCTAAAAATCTAAAAATTCACGTTGGAAGCAGATGCCTTAAAGAGATGGGCAGCCAAAATGGAGGGCACCTAAAAAGTCATCTGTCGAGTCACTTCCTCTCAGTCCCCATGGGCTCTGACCACTCCTGGTGGATCCAATCAAGCACTAATTGAAAGTGCCAGTTGACAGAGAAAACTTTAAGTACTATGGATTTGGAACTCAGCTGCTTCTGACGCGGGCAACTAAAGTGTGCTCAGGGAAAGTAGCAGCAGGGACTTAACTGAGTTACTGATTTTCCTGGGCCATGTAGGGATAGCTCAAGTACGTGAAAATATGCATGTGATATGTGTACGAGTGTATCTGCAGGGAAAAAAAAAAAAAAAAAGTCTGGGGAGAAACACATGCGAGTTTTACATTCGTTCATTCATCAGGTATTACCTATTTCGTGCCAGACCTTGAACTACAAAAAATCACTTTTCCCCGTAAAAGATCAGACACCCTTCTGAGGACTGAGTCTGAAGGGAGGGCCTCAAACCCACCCAATATCTTATTCCCGAAGCCTCTCTGCTCAGCTCCCAGGGATCCCACGGAACTCTAAATGGAAGCATCTTTTATCCCACGGTGCGACCAGTCACTATTCAATCGGAGACACCGGAAGTGAAGGCTCCTTGATCGACTCAAGCAGCCCGTTTCTCATACCAACCCGTGGACAGACTGCAAAATAGATGGCCGGCTAGAGACGCAATCACAGCCACCTTGAGGGAGGACCCGCGGGCTGACAGCAATTAGGCTTCACAGACCTAGGTTCAAGTCCCACGGCCCGCTGCTGCCGGAAACGGAAAGCCCTTGGTGGGACTCGAAGCCGGAAGCGGAAGCCAGATACCGGAAATGGGGTTTGGTGGTACCTGCGATGGCTGAAGTGGTGTCTGTCATGACCGAGTCGCCCGCAGGCGGCAGGGCGCGGGCAGCGCGCACAGTGCTAGGTCAGGTGGTTCTCCCGGGTGAGGAGCTCCTGCTGCCGGAACAGGAGGACGAAGGGGGCCCTGGCAGTGCAGGGGAGCGACCGCTGCGCCTGAATGCCGAAGCGCGCTCGCAGGTGCGCGTAGTGTGCGGCCCGGGCTTGCGGCGCTGTGGGGACCGCCTGCTGGTCACCAAGTGCGGCCGTCTGCGTCACAAGGAACCTGGCAGCGGCGGTGGCGTTTACTGGGTGGACTCGCAACAGAAGCGGGTGAGCTCGGACTCCGGAGGGATGGTGCGACCGTAAGAGTGGGGTCACTGGCTCTGGGAAGACTTCCCGGAAGAGGCGGGGTTGGGTCCCTGGAGCCCTCCGTCTGTTAAGGCTAGCCTAGAGCCACTGTAGTCTTGTGCTCATCTCTGCATCGCCTTTAGAGGCACCATGAATAATAGGAACGTAGACTGAAAAGGGCTACCAGGAGAGAAAAGCGTCTGGAAACCGTGAGTCATGGTTATTGTTTTCAAAACTCCAAAGATCAGAGAGCAGCAGACTTGCCGTTTGGAGTTCCAGACGACAGAACCAGGTTCAATGAGGGGATGTCACAGGGAGGTAAATTTCTAAGAATAGGTAAGAACTTTCATATAGGAAAAATTGTCTAATAATGGAATGGCCTTCCTTGGTTGTAGGGATCCCTGTGCCACTGGACTTAGGTGCAACAGAAGCTAGGGACTTACTGGTAAGGATGCTAAGGAGGTATGGGATACTGGCTCAAATTAACAGACTATCAGAAGCTGGAAATCTGAGAGTTTATTATATGGTTTTCTTTTACTGAAAGTGGCATATGATCAAATCTTTTGTAAGGTTTGTAAACTTGAATTTCAAGATATTATTTAAACTTCTCTTTATTCACAAACAATAAGTTGACAAAGTAACCACTAAAGACTTGCTGAAGATATCTTCCAGGGATATCTTGTCATTTGCTGCTATTCTCTCATTCTGTTTTCTTTTGTAGTATGTTCCAGTGAAAGGAGACCATGTGATTGGCATAGTGACAGCTAAATCTGGAGATATATTCAAAGTCGATGTTGGAGGGAGTGAGCCAGCTTCTTTGTCTTACTTGGCATTTGAAGGTGCAACTAAAAGAAACAGACCAAATGTGCAGGTAATGATAGGAGCCTTTGGCTTCAAAAGTAAGAAAAACATTCATTCCCTAGAACACTCAAATATCCAGAAGGCTGCCTGAATTGTCTCAAAAGCATGTCCTATTTTCCCAGTTCTACATTTTTTATTTATTTATTTTTTTGGCAGCTGGCTGGTATGGGGATCTAAACCCGTGACTTTGGTGTTATCATGTAGTGCTCTAACCAACTGAGCTAACTGGCCAGCCTGTTTTCCCAGTTCTATAGGATGCTCTCTGAGCACCTTTGTAATTGCCCGAGTTCCTTCAGATGCTTCAGCTCCAGGACCAGAGCCACATGCTTATTTTATATTTGCTACATTGGTTCTTGGGATGTTTCATCTTTACTAAGATAAAAGGTTTTATCTGTTATCTCTGTTGTTATCTGTTATGTTCATATCCACTGGACAAGGAAGTTAACCATAGGCTTAGAGAGGAGGGAGAAGTGGTACAAATGGTCATTATTAGCCATCCCTCCATCCTGGTTGTAGGTCCTTATAGCTGACAGAGGAATAATCTTGTTCCCTTAGGTTTCAGTTTGGGCTTTTGGGTAGCATAGCCACACCCTTCCAGTCCACCCAAGCCAGAAATTTAGTGGTTGCTTTGCCCCTTCTCATTCACCTCTCGTGTGTCTTTAGTTGCCTAATCCTATTTTGATCCTATTTGATTCTGCCTCTGATCTTTTGGTTTTTTGTTCTCTATCTCTGATTTTTTGCATGTCCATCCCTCTTGACAGGACCCAGTTATCTACCTCCTCATTAACATCTCTGCCTCCACACGTTTACCTCTCCATCCAGGTTTTTGAGAGCTGACATCCTCACTCACATTCTTTTTCAGAAGAAAAAAAAGATTTTTGAAAATCTACAGAATTCCTTGGCATTACACTCCAGGGGTCTTCCTTCATGCATAATTATTTCCTTCAGACAGCTAGGCTTTAACCGTACAAAACACCACAGAACTCAATTTCTTGCCCTTGTACCTTTGTTCATGCTCTTCCTTCTGTCTGGATTGCAGCACCCCCTTCTCAGCCTGTGGAACACATGCTCATCCTTTGAGACCCAGGCTTAACACAACCACCTCTGTAAAGCCATCGCCAGTTGTCACTTTTCTTATATCTTTGCTCTAGCACTTACTGGATTTATTCTTGAGTGAAGTTTGTTGTTGATATGTATATGTCTGCTGCCCTCCAAGACCACATGCTTATGAAAGGCAGAGAATGTTTTGTTCCTCTCTAGTTCCTGCAGCCACCATGTCTCCATTTCCTCAGTTTCATCATTTTGAAGTTCAGCTCTATGAGGTTGTTAAGTAAATCTTACATGGAGAAATGTCAGTGAATTACCATTGTTTCATTTTGCTTTGAATAATTTGCATGCTAGGAGTTCCTCGCTCTGTCCATAAGTCTTCTGTAATTCTCTAGAGTAGTGCTAGCTAATAGAGCTTTATGATGATGCTGTTGTATATCTGCACTGATAGGTAAGGTGGTCACTAGCTACTTGTGGCTCTTGAGCACTCGTAATGTGGCTAATGCAACTGAGAAACTCAATTTTAAATATCTAACTTTATTTAAATGTTACTTAAAGTAAGTATGTGCGTGCTGGCGGTCATATTGGACAGTGCAACCCAAGAGGGTTTTTCTGGCCTTGAGATAGCTCCTAGTTGGGGATTTCCTGGTGGGTGAAGGGGGAGGGTCCATGTGTTAATTTTGCCTTCTTTCAGGACTCAACTCCAAGGTGATTGTGGGAATCTTAGCATGTAGTCAGTGCTGTAGCCACAGAACTATAGGTGTCTGGCATGGCTGCCTGTGTGAAAGAACCAATAGTAGTACCTATTGAGTGGTTTGCTTGAGAGAAAATGAACAGTTTATTAATGTCATTGTAGGTTGGAGATCTCATCTATGGCCAATTTGTGGTTGCTAATAAAGATATGGAACCAGAAATGGTCTGCATTGACAGCTGTGGACGAGCCAATGGAATGGGTGTGATTGGACAGGATGGTCTGCTTTTTAAAGTGACTTTGGGCTTAATTAGAAAGTAAGTCTTTCTTTTTTTTTTGGTGGCTGGCCGGTACAGGGATCAAACCATGGACCTTGGTGTGATCAGCACCATGTTCTAACCAACTGAGCTAACTGGCCAGCCCAGAAAGTAAGTCTTGATGCCTATTGCTTGCTGCCTTCTTGTATAATTATGCCTTCCTGGAAAGCTGACAAATCTTTGGGACTTGGGTTTGTCATTAACAGTACCTGAATTTCTCCTCAGATTTGGAGAATTAGTTTGGGACATTAGAGAAGCATGTTGTTAATCAAGCAGAACCCTTGTGGTTTGAAAGAGCCAGTGCTCCTCTCCAAGTACTGGATTTAATACCAGGGAATAACTTACATGGTCAGGAAAATAAGTGTTCTTTTAGCACTGTAATAAGAAAGGTATGATTCTAAAGTCTAGAATTAAGGTGTTCCAACAATGTAGGGGAAGAACTTTTGCAAAGTTGGCCACATAGGGAATTTGGTTTTTTTCTTTTTCTTTTTTTTTTTTTTTGTAGGGGATAGCCCACCTTTGTGACTTCTGGTATATCTTTGAAAAATGTAAAGCTTCTTGGAAGAAAGGGGTCAGCAAATGTTATCATGTGCCTTGTTCTTAGAATGACGTAGTCAGGCTTGAAATAACTGCCCAGAAAAAGAGTTCAGAAGGCATTAGGACGTATCCTACCACTTCATCAAATTTCATTTTCTTTCCTTTTCCCCACCAGGCTATTAGCTCCAGATTGTGAAATCATACAAGAAGTGGGAAAACTCTATCCACTGGAGATTGTATTTGGAATGAATGGAAGAGTATGGGTTAAGGCAAAAACCATTCAGCAGACTTTAATTTTGGCAAACATTTTAGAAGCTTGTGAACACATGACAGCAGATCAAAGAAAACAAATCTTCTCCAGATTGGCAGAAAGTTGATATATGTCAGTGATAATATGTGGACTCTTTTAATAGGTCAGTTGAGCCAAGAGACTATGAGTTTCCTGGAGAAAACTTTTTTCAGGTGAACCTCTCTGTATTAAATCTTCAGAAGACAAGATATGAATGTACATACTGTCTTATTATGGTCCTAAATATTTATATAAGAAAGTTACTGGTTTTCACCCATGCTCTTATGGGTGAGAATATCATTATAAAATCAAAATTTTTTTTGTTCTGTACAATAAAGTTTACTAAAAAGTTAGTATTATGGTTTATTTATTTGAAGTTAACGCCCTTAGTTTTGCTAGAGTGCATCTTCTACAATGAACTGAAAGCATTAAAGTAATTATTTTCTGGTTATAATAGTAAAATATGTTCACCAGGGGAGATCTAGAATACAGTGAGTATGTAACGGCTAACAATTATGTGTTTACCATGCACCAAGTATTGTTTCATTCCTAGTAACTGGAGAAGACACTGTCCTTGTAGTTGAAGAAACAGGCACAGAATTTAACTTGGGGGCTGGCCGGTTAGCTCACTTGGTTAGAGTGCAGTATTGGTTCAGATCTCCGTACTGACCAGCAGCCAAAAAAAGTTTTTTTTTAAATTGGTCAACATTCTCAGCCACTTGTGTATGTGTTTTTCAAATTGGAATTATAGGATTATATCTTGTAGACATATAGGTTGAGTATCCCTTATCCAAAATGGACGGGACCAGAAGTGTTTCAGGGTTTTTCACATTTTGGAGTATATTGGTTGAGCATCCCTAATCTGAAATCTGAAATGCTGAGATGGGCATTTCCTTTCAGCGTCAAATTGATGCTCCAGAAATTCTGAATATTTGGATTAGGGATGCCACCTGTACTACTTTGTAATATAATTTGTCCACTTCAAACAGCATATGTTACATTTCTTTCATGATTGCTATTAAAAATTCAGTAGCGTAAATATTTCATTTTCATGTTATAGGATATTTTGGATATATTCAGCTTTTTGTTGTTATGTAAATAACAACAAATGAGGATTCTGAATCCAAATATGACCAAATCTTATTTTGCTAAAGTCATTTCCTAGAAGTCAAATGAAAAACTACCTGCCCCGGTTTTGGATAAATGGGAGAGGTTTGTGATAGAGTTGGGAAGAAAATTCTTCCATGCTTTTGTATATTATGGAAAACCTTGATAGGTACAAATGAAGACTGGCACATAATCCAGGTCATTGGTTCTGGGGTCATAGACCTCTTTGAGAATATGAGAGATACGGACCCCTTGAAGCCTCTACATAGAAAGTCCCTTTTGGATGAAAGAGATTATAGAACTGGGCTGGCCCGTGGCTCACTCAGGAGAGTGCGGCGCTGGTAGCGCTGAGGTCACAGGTTTGGATCCTATATAGGGATGGCCGGTGCGCTCACTGGCTGAGCGTGGTGCAGACCACACCATGCCAAGGGTTGAGATCCCCTTACCAGTCAAAAAAAAAAAAAAAGGAATAAGAGATTTGTGTGTTAAGTAGCGTCTCTAACATGCTCCTGTGTCAAAATGTAACATTTTCTGGCTACTTTCAAGTTAGACTTTATCAGTACTGTGTTTTTGCTTTACAATTTGATCTATTAATTGCAAATATATATGAAGAATCTGGTTTGTACAGGGCTCAAAAGAATACAAAGATATTCACACAAATTGTCCGGTTAGGATCCTACCATTAGGAAGAGAGAAGACCTCCCATGTTCACACTCAACAAGGCAGAACAAGGTAAGAGCCACAGGAAGAAACAAAATGCTGTGAGGACTCAAAGTAGGGATAGATCAGACAGGCTGATCCTGCAAAGCTTATGAACAACGTATTACTGAGTTGGGGGAAGATCTGTGTGATCAGAGGAGGCTGGAGAAAGTCATACAATTTTATGATGCCAGTGAAAATTAAACTCTTGATACAATAAAAGTTATTTATTTAAACAATTTCTACATAGCAGGTCTTTCACAAACAGAGATAGATATACAAAAGATGAATCAACACATCCAAAGCCATGTGGTTTGGGGGCTAATTCCTTGTTATGTAAACTTTTATTACTTAACATGTATCTGGGCACTTCCTGTGAGCCAGGCACTATGGAAGATACAAAACAGCATAATTGTGGTCCCTGTCATTAGTAGCTTATATCTTATGAAGATCCAAGAAGATGTCAAGTAAAGGCAAGTGTGTGCCACTGCCACCCTCTGCCCTGCTCTTTGGTCAAGGCACCTCCGCACTTCACCTCTTGCAGCTGTAATCTTAGGCTGCTCATCATTCTACTGAATTCCGAAGAACATAGCCTTTTCCTAAAGAAACTCCTTTCTTCAGCGCTTCAGGCCAGTTGTGAGTCTCAAAGTAAGCAGACAGGATATCAAACACTGTTAGAGGGTAAACAGAAAACATAGTGACCACACAGGAAAAAGAGAACTGGTAATTAGTCAATGAGGAAAAGGATGTTCTGGAATATTTCATTCAGCAAACCTATTCTGCACCACAGGTGGTACTAGGTTCTGGCAGGGAGAGAGGCAAAGACACAGGCCCTGCTTGCTCGCAAAGAGCTCAGCCTACATTGAGAGACACAAGCCTGTGAGTGGACAATGCTGCAACTCAGAAGTATACAGTAAAATGGGGACAAAAAGAAGGGTTAGGGTTAGGGTTAGGGTTAGCCTGGGAGGGAGAAGAAAGCCAGCCCAAATGCCCCTGAACTGAACCCTGAAGGACAAACAGGAATTCACTGGTCAATGAAGGGTTGAAGCCAGGGCATTCTAGGCCAAGGGGACAATTTCAACTATAACATAGTTGGGGACCAGGAGGAAAATGCAGAATGCCTCTCAGTGTCCAGAATACATCTCACAAAGTGCATGCAATAAAGCCTAATCACATTAGTCAGTGGAGACTGATTCAAGGGCCATTTTTACTTAGACACAACACAAAGAAGCAGCACCAGAACTAATGCATGTTGGGTGTGGGCCATGTGAGCAGTACCTTGATTGATGGCCAATATCTCTGAATGATAATTTTTCCCATTCTGGTGTCTGACCATGTATTCCTGGATTGGCAAGCGGGCTGTCTTGACAGAGTATTCTTGGGCTTTTTGAAATGTCACCTTCTGAAAAATCACAAATAATTTTCTTATAAAAATTATACAAAAATATATTCTCATTGTAATATGCATAACAAATTGTGAGAATCCCCATTTACCACTACTCCAATTTCTATCTGTAATCATAATTAAAGGATAAACATTTAAAAATAAGTAGCCTATGGCAGAATGTAAGAAACTGCAGATAATGAAGAATGAACTTTTCCCAAGTAAGAAATGGCTTGTGTGGTAACATCTCACTTTTTGTGGGGTCATTTATCCCACAAGCCTTCACTCACTGCCACTTACAATTAAGAAATAAGCAAAAGAGGCAAATCTGCAGCCACAATGGGCGTTAAAAATCCCAAGCAGCGTAATCAAACTTAGAACACTCCTGGTTCTAACTCAGAAAGACCTAATTCCAGATATCTGGAGTTTTCAGCTCACAGCCAATTAACAGCAGCAAATTAGAGAAAAGGGAGACAGAATTCAAGACAGGTATGCAGGTGGCAATAAGACCATATTAAGGTGGGAGAAGAGACAGCCCAATTAAAAGGAAGGACTCTGAAAATGGCAAAAAAGTCACAAGAACTCAAAAAGTCCAACAATCTGAGGCTATTTAGGATCAGAGTACTGAAACTGATGTCCATTCATAAGATGTTCCTGAGCCATGAACTGAGGTTTAAATTACATTCACTATCTTGGAAGAAGCATAGGAAAGATTTTCTATAAGGATTAAAGAGAAAGGTTTAGATTACTAGGATATTAACAAACTCAGGTTTGGAAGGGGTCTCAAGAATGTTAACTATTTCACTTCAACCACCCATCCAGTGTTTGTCTCTCCTCTATGACCTCTCTCCCAAGTGGCGAGCTGGCCTCTAAATGGACACTTTTTTTTTTTTCCCCCTTTTTTTTTACTGACCAGCAACGGGATCGCCACCCTCGGTGTTGCGGCCCGCACCGCACTCAGCCAGTGAGCGGGAACTGGTCTCCACATGGGATCCGAACCCTCGGCGGGAGCGCCTCCGCGCTCCCAAGCAGCGCACTCTCCAGTGCGCCACTGGGCCGGCCCTAAATGGACACTTTTTTTTTTTTCCCCCTTTTTTTTTACTGACCAGCAACGGGATCGCCACCCTCGGGGTTGCGGCCCGCACCGCACTCAGCCCGTGAGCGGGAACTGGTCTCCACATGGGATCCGAACCCGCGGCGGGAGCGCCTCCGCGCTCCCAAGCAGCGCACTCTCCAGTGCGCCACTGGGCCGGCCCTAAATGGACACTTTTGAGAGGGAGTTCATATATCCTGCATGCTATGGGTCAAATGTGTCCCCCAAAAGTTCATGTATTGGAAACCTAATCTCCATTATAACAGTGTAAAGAGGATGGGAAATCCAATTAGGGTATTTGAAAGGCAGGGCCTTTAAGAGGTGATTAGACTGTGAGGACTACGCACTTGTGAATGGATTGCTCCATTCAAGGAGTAATGGGTGTGGTTCTGATGACTTTAAAAGGACAGCAAGTGGGGCCGGCCCGGTGGCGCACTGCTACAGTGCGCCGCTTGGGAAGTGCGGCAGCGCTCCTGCCGAGGGTTCAGATCCCACATACAGACAAGTTCCCGCTCACTGGCTGAGCGAGGTGCGGGGGCAGCACCGAGTTTGCGATCCTGTTGCTGGTCCCGGTCCGGTACGGGCGCGACACTGAGGGTTGCGATCCGTTGCCGGTCACGAAAAAAGACAAAAAAAGGACAGCAAGTGAAGAAGTTAGCTCTCTCTTGCTCAGCCCATTCTCACCATGTGGCAACCTGAGTTGCTGTGGACTGTCACCACTAAGAAGAAGTCCCTCATTAGATGTATTCCCTGGACCTTGGACTTCCCAGCCTCAAAACTGTAAGAAATAAATTCTATTTCTTTATAAATACTGGTTTGGGGCATTCTGTTATAAGCAACAGAAATGGGCTAATATACTAGGGCAACCCATTCCACCTGTGCCAGTAGCAGTTAATAAATTCTTCTTGAGGGCTGGCCCGTGGCTCACTTGGGAGAGTGTGGTGCTGATAACACCAAGGCCCCGGGTTCGGATCCCATATAGGAATGGCCAGTTTGCTCACTGGCTGAGCGTGGTGCTGACAACACCAAGTCAAGGGTTAAGATCCCCTTACCGTTCATTTAAAAGAAAAAAAAAAAAAAAAGCAATTCTTCTTGATATTAAGCAAAATGTTCTGTTTTCTCTGGAGACTTCCACTCATCCATCCTAGTTCTTTTCCCCCAGGGCCTTCTACAGGATGGCCATTCAGATACTTGAAGGCAGTGATCATGCCCCTATGAATCCTCTTGTCTCCAGTCTGTAGTCTGGGTTCTGTCAACTCTTCTCTGACTATGACTTAGTTTCAAGTTCCTTCATCACTCAGGTCAATCTCTTCTGAACTTGCTCTAGCTTGTCAATGTATTCTCATTTATGGTGTCAAAACCATAAGTGTGGTCTAACCAACTAGAATAGCATGAAGCAAGCCTAGCACCTTTGTTCTGACACTGGATTACCTGCCTCTCAGACCCACATGAAACACAATTCTCAGAAATTCCCAAAATGTTTTAAGTGATGCAACTGAGGTGGGTTAAGGGTACAACTACTCAAAGAACTTTGCTAAAGGATAACACTCCTTTGAATATATAAGCTATGTTTGCTTTAAAAAAAAGTCTTATTCTTTTATAATTACTTTGAACTAGAGTACAGAAGAATTCAAAGTTAGTAGAAGACTTGGATGCTACCCCAGAGGAGCTTACAGTCTAGTTTCTGCTCTCTGCACATTTAAAGACAAAATGACTCTCCTTGAAGAAACCTCATTCTTAGTGATTACTTTGAAGAATCCAAACTCTACAGTAACAACCAAAAAGTTCTATACATCTGACAAATCTTTGTGCCAGTTATTTTTCAGTTTAAATGTCAGTGGAGAGATAAGAGAAGACAATGTGTTAAAACTGCCCATCTAGGGCCGGCCCGTGGCTCACTCAGGAGAGTGTGGTGCTGATAACACCAAGGCCATGGGTTCGGATCCTATATAGGGATGGCCGGTTCGCTCACTGGCTGAGCATGGTGCTGACAACAACAAGTCAAGCGTTAAGATCCCCTTACCGGCCATCTTTAAAAAAAAAAACAAAAAAACCCCCTGCCCATCTATAGGTCATACACTGCTTACTGGCCTGGACTTTACTGCCTTGAAAAAAGGGGCTGTCACCCCGCTGCAGGAGAATGGTGACAACTCATAAAGTAAGTGGTGATCCTGTATTCTGCTTTAAGGCTAATTTCCTCCCTCCCAACTTTTTATTTTGAAATATTTCAAACTTAAGAAAAGTTGAAAGAATAATACAATCAACACTCATTTCCGTCATCTAGACCCACCAGTTGTTAACATTTTATCAAATTTGCTTTTCTCTCTTTGTATATTAATACATATTTTGCAGAACCATTTGAAAGTAGGCTACAGACATCATAATACTTCGTCACTAAATACCTAAGCACGTATCTAAGAACAATGGCATTCTCCTACCTTGCCACACTAACATTTTTACTAAGAAACTTATCAATAATTCCATAATTTCACCTAATACACAGTCTACACTAAAATCTCCCAAGGGCCGGCCTGTGGCTCACTTGGGAGACTGTGGTGCTGATAACAACAAAGCCACAGGTTCAGATCCCTATACAGGGATGGCTGGTTACCTCACTTGGGAGAGTGTGGTGCTGACAACACCAAGTCAAGGGTGAAGATCCCCTTACCGGTCATCTTTAAAAGAAAAATAAAAATAAAAAAATAAAATCTCCCAAACTGTCCTCAAAATATCTTTCATAAAGCTTTCCTTCCAATACAAAATCCAATCAAAGTTCACATACTGCATTTGGCAGTAATGTGTTTTTAATCTCTTAATCTGAAACAGCCCACTGCCTATTTTCACTACATTGATTTTCCATTACATCGACTTTTTTGAAAGTCCAGTCTAGTCTTGCAGAATATCCCACATTCTGGATCTATTTCCTCATGATTAAATTCAGTTTAAACATTTTCTTTTCTTTTTTTTTTTTTTTTTTTTCCTTTTTGCCTTTTTTCGTGACTGGCAACGGATCACAACCCTCAGTGTCGCGCCCGTACCGGACTGGGACCGGCAACGGGATCGCAACCCTCGGCGTTGCACCCGCACCTTGCTCAGCCAGTGAGAGGCTGGTCTGTATGTGGGATCCGAACCCTCGGCGGGAGCGCCACCGCACTCCCAAGCAGCGCACTGTAGCAGTGCGCCACCGGGCCGGCCCAGTTTAAACATTTTCTAACAAGAATACTTCACAGGTGAGATTCTATCATATCAGGAGGCACAGACTGTGCCTCTATTGGTGACACTAAATTTGATCAAGTTTGGATAAGATGGTGATCACCAGATTGCTTCACTGTAATGATAATTTTTTTCCTTTGTAATCTGTAGAGTGATACTTCGAGATCATGTAAATAGCCAGTTCCTCCACAACTTTTCATTCAATCAATTGCCTGAATCAATGATTACACTGGGAGTGACAATATGATGATTTTCTAATTCTATTATGCATTCATTCCTCATTCATTAGTTGCCATTCTTCTGAAAAGGACCCCTGCTCAGTTTTTAGATTATCACTATGAAGTCATGGGACACTAATGTTTTTAAAACAAATGCAATTAAGTTATCATCTGTATTAAATATGTGTATGTATCTTATACAGAAAAATATATAAAATACACCCACATTTATGTAAAATATACCCACAAACACATATTTGTGTGATCATGGAATATGTCAAAAAGGATACGCAAGAAAACTTAATAATGGTTACCTCAGGGGAGAAAGACTAGGGGACAAAGATGGGAAGAAGACTTATTTTTCAATGTATTATTTTTTGTAATTTAAATTATTATGTCGTTATTTAACTTATTATCTATGTACTATATGCTAATTAGTAAATATAAACAAATAAAATTATCTCAACAAATATATGAATAATAGAAACATTTCAAAACTCCAGTGACACCCCAATTATTCCAATAAAACTTCAGCAAAAGAAATCTGGACAATCCTACTGAGTTTGATGTTTTGCAATAAGACGTCAGCAGGGAAGTTGGCTTGATTAGCAAACTACACTCTCCCAAAGAACAAACAGCTGGTAAGAATGTCAAAGAACAAGTCAATGCTTGGTCAAGATCAGAGTTATCCTTGCAGAAGTGAAGAGAGGAGGGAAGAGAAAAGCTCAACAATGGCTACTTATGTAATTACCAAACACTACCCATCCCAATTCTTGACTCTTGATTACGTCAGGCTCAGGACTGCTGACACTGCTGCTAAGAGAAGGAACTTCACGGGCAGGAGGGCCAATGAGGAGAGAGCAGGCTTTTTCTTTGTATTTCCTGTGAGTTCTTACACCCTTTGGATGAAATTATGACAGGGCAAGTGCCTCTAAAAGTAAGCACTACTTTTCAAAATACGGATGTTGGGGCTGAAATGTATACTTACCTTCTGAATGCTTTCATCCACAAGTCCACCAAGGACATAAACGTCATTTAGACCAACATCTTCAAGAGCTAATGAAAAAAATGAAGGCCACTGAGATAAATATGTTTAATAATTTCTAAATCCAAAGAAAGCAAAAGGAAAGAATTATTAACAATAAAAGTAGAAATTTAATGAATAGAAAACAAAAAGACCAAAAGCTAATTTTCTAAAATGACCAATAAAGGTAAAAAGGGGAAGAAAGGAATTAAAGAAAAAATAAATTGGTTCATTGTTTGGGTTAGATTTCTGCATAACCATCTTTTCACTTGCTGGGAATTTGGGGTATGAAGAAAAAGAAAATAACAATTAGACACTACTTACTATATGCCACTTATTTTTTATGTTATATTTAAGTTAATCCCAGAATAAATCCATGAGGTAGATATTATTATCCTATTTTTTACTAATGAGGAAACTGAGGCCAAAAACATTAGGCAACTTGTCTGAGGATTCACAACCAGTAAAGGAGAGGGGCTGGGTTTGCTTCTGGCAGATTCCTTCCTTTGAGACTCTGAGCTCTTCTCACGAAGGGGTAGGTGCCATTCTATCCTCTAGAGGGAATTTCCCCAGCTTTTGTAACAAATTTGATCTGGAGAAACATGGAGGGAGGTGTACTAATTGGATAATAATGGGTGGTAGGGGTGAAGCTGAAAATCAGATCCCAGCATGTATGAGACTTTTGACTATATTAAGGGACATATTTTAAATCAGCATAGAAATAAAGATGATGGGCCAACTTATCAACTATTTGGAAAAAAATATATATTTGACACCATATGTTGAATGTGTGGTGCTAAATGTAAAACAAAACCACACAAAAAAAATTTTTTTAAATTAAAAATGAGTAAATAAAATGATCAATGAAAGAGAAAAACTGTTGACATATCTAATCAAGAAATAAAGGTAGTAGATCCAAATCAACAGTAGATGCAGAAAGGAAATAAAACTAAAACTACAGAGGAATATGAAATAATTAGAAGAAAATATCACAATCAACCTAATATCAACAAATTTGAAAATTATGTAAAATAGATGATTTTCTAGGAAAAGTATATATTCATATCTAACATTGACCTAAGAAGGGCCATTGGGGGCAGCTGTCGAGGGAAACTGGGAAGGAGTGTCAGGCAGCACACATGGTCTAGATGAGGACGGAAACCCTAAATCTGTGCGCCTACATGCACAGGGTAGGACATATGCAAAGCATCCAGTGAGGTATCTACCCGTAAGAGGGGTGCAATTCATGTTCATTCCTTTCTTTTTGGGGGTAGGGGGCGCGGATACTCCTTGAGTGACTTTAACAAATTTTACCAGAGGAAATAATGAAACAAAGGGCTAGAAACAATGTGCTACATGAATCCATGCAGTAAAAGTACATACCATGTTCTGAGTCAGGAGTAAGGTACACAATGGTTTCCAGAGGAAATAAACTAAAGCAGTCTTCTTCTGTTATGTCTAGCTAGAAAATGCAGGGAATCCAATGTAGTGAAAGCTAGGTTACAACATAGCCCACAATTCAACAACTAGTTACTGGTCATCTATTTTATATCAGGCATGGCTCTAGATGTATCAAGGAGGTGCATGTCTGACAGCTTCTGCTCAGACAATCCTCAGTTAGAAAGGAAAATACACAGGCACAGAAATTAAATCTACAAAATGCGACAGAAAATGATATGGGGTTCTGAGAGAGGTATAGGGATCATGCCCCAGAAGTACAGATGAGGGAGTAACACCCTCAGGGATGACTTTCTGGTGAAGGGAATGCTGGAGCTGGGTTTCTGAAAAGAGGTGAGAATGACACATACAAAAGGGAGAAGAATTCGAAGCAGAGGAAATCACCTAAGAAAGTCATAGGGACAGGAACTACGTGGAAAGCAAGGAAACTAGGTGGCCCTGTAAGTGGGTTTATTGGCTTGTGTACAGGAATCATAGAAAAAGTACAGAGAAGTAAAGCTAGAAATGGCTGCACTACAAGAGAGACTGTTAGGATAGTAACAGCAACACAACTAGCTATGCAGGCTGCACAGTGCACCTCCCTAGCGAAGGCCACAACTGCTCAGTCTCGGCTATACAATGCAAACACACAAGGGCATCTTCAGTGACATGCTTAGAAAGGAATCTGCTTATCTATCACTACCTTTATGAGATAATAGGGAAAGAATTGAAAAGTACCTCAGTGCTCCCTAAAACTCATCTTAACCACATTACTTCTAAAAGGATTCTTTCTCTTTTCCCAAAACTCATGTTGCCTAATTCTACACTGAGAACCAGAAAGGAGTCATGGCATTTCCCAAAAACATTCCTGGAGTATACAGTCTAGCATAAAATATAGCAAAATACAAAATACGGTCCTAGATAATGGTAATAGTTTGCCAATGCAGTAGAAGAATGAGAAAAAAATTTAAATGTAATGACTAATGAGAGGTTCTGAACTTTGTTACATTGCAATAGTGAAAACATAATTTACATATATATTACATCAAAATATGAAAAAGTGAAAAAAATCTATTACCTCACAATCACTTTTCATATGACAATTCAAATAACAGCAAAAAAAGACTTACCAGATAACTAGAAAATCCATCATTCATCCTCAAACACTCTTCATACAGAGGACTGTCTGTTGTGAATCCAGTGAGGCAAATCCAAAATGGCCTGTCAGCTTTTTTGTTTGAACCATACAACCTTCGGATCTGTCCAGACAGTCTACTCAATTCCTTCAAAGAAATAAGGACAATTCAGGGTGGAAACATTGCAACTCTATAGGTTCATTTTCAACAAACGATTATGCAATAAGTTCATTGAATACTACTGCAGGAAATCTCACAAACTAGGATGGCCCCTTTACTCCAGGAGTGAGAAGGTACATGTGTGCGTGGGTTTGTTATAACTCTATGGCATCACACCTTACAGACAAAAGTTAAGGTAATGATATTAGCCCAGGATAGTGAGTTAGTGGAAAAACTGAGAATTCTCCCTCCTGCTGGCCTTGCTGTTGTACATTTAATATAATATACAAAATTATTTTAGCTTTTATCTAAAACCTTACCATGTGATATTTACTATTTACCTTATTAAAAAGGTTAGACTATACAGAAATTTTTATACTCCATCAGGTAAATTTGGCACCTTCTTCCTAACTCAGGAGATGCAATAGGGTTAAAAGTTTTAACCTTCCACCCTGACTCAGAGACATCACTCTTATATATAGTTTCACAATCTAGCCTGATTTGCTCGGCAGAGGGAAAAAGGTCTGGATTTGATTTAATTTGGCAGTAGAGATTTCTTGATTGACCTTTTCAGAGGGCTATAGTTAGAGGTTCACGTAAGAACCTCAGATCTGCAGTTTTCCAAATTTCTCTGAAAAACAAGAAAACACTAGCCATACAACAGGAGTATCTGAAAATAGATTTGTTTAAGGTTTATATGCTGTGGTATAAGGCCTATAATTGAGGCCCAATAGTATGTGCTGTCTTGACTTCTGGTGAAACTGGAAGGACTTCAAATAGCCTAACTGCAAGTTCTCCTCCCAACTCTGCTCCCACAGATATAGTTCCCCCAGCTAAAAAACCCTTTTTATTAAGGGGATGAGGCATAGTTCCTGCTTATCTGTGAGCAGTGGATTTCAGTTCCCTGCCAGACCATGGAATTATCCAAACCAGCCAGTCACATCTTCCTGTGAACCAGGGCACACCTCACCCTCTTTATACAGCCCGTGCTCATTCATTCTGTTCTCGAGTGCAACCACCATGTGACCTTGTGTGGTGTGCAGTATCTTCATCCCCTGGGCTGTGAGTATATGAGTCTAATAAACTGCTGTCAATCTCATCTGTCCAGTGTCAGGTGTTATGTATTCAGCCATCCCCAGAATCCTAGGGTGGGAATCCCTCCCTCACCAATGGGGTGAATGAAAAACGATTAAAATACATACATTCCAAGAAGACTTTCCACCAGGTAACCTCCCCACAACATCCTACCAGGGAAATACTCCTCTTCCCAGGAGAAGACCAAAGATTTAGTGTCTGGAGAACTGAATCTGAAAGATTCCATCCAGACTGGGGACAACAGAAACAGAGAGACAAAGGTGTTGGGCTCAAAACAGAAAACAAGGCAAAAATTTGCAAGCTAAACCAAAGGATGTATATTCTCTTCCAGATCCTTTTTAATAGTCATCTTGAAACTTAATAGCCCAATACAGAAAACCAAACACTTTTGCTAGTTTACTAAGGAATCACAGAAGCTGGAGCTGGTCAAATCCTTCATAAAAGCAGCACCCTTCTGGGCCTCCCACGTGTGAGCAGAAATTCCAGGCTTAGTGGATGTTCTACCTTCTTTGACATGTGGTGAGTCATACTCAAATCGATACACAGTCTTGGTCCTGAGTGTTTGGCTTCCAAAAGTTTCTCTCTGGTTAAAGCTCTCAGAAAACGTTTGCTATGCTGGATGCAGATGCCTAGAGCAGAAATATCACAAAGAAATAAAAGTGAAAAACCAGAGGAATAATATTCTGTAAGAAAGAAATCTCCCTAGCCAGGTGAGTATTTTGCATTTAAAGAGAAACTTGAGGGAGGTGAGTACTTTTTACATATAAAGAGAAACTTGAGGGAGGTGAGTTCTTTTTGCATGTAAAGAGAAACTTGAGGGCTGGCCAGTTAACTCAGTTGGTTAGAACGCAGCCTTATAACACTACAGTCACGGATTCAGATCCCCATACCAGCCAGCCATTAAAAACAAACAACAACAACGACAACAGAGAAGCTTGAGACTCATGCAAGGTATTCATTCATTAGATTTATGTATAGCAGAGTGGTGAGGAGTGGGGGTTCTGAAGTACACAGCTGGGTTTATTTATTTATTTTTTTTAAAATTTTTTTGTCTTTTGTCTTTTTCCGTGTCCGGCAATGGATCGCAACCCTCAGTGTTGCCCCCGCACCGGACCGGGGACCGGCAACGGGATTGCAACCCTTGGTGTTGCTCCCGCGCCTCGCTCAGCCAGTGAGCAGGAACCGGTCTGTATGTGGGATCCGACCCCTCGGGCGGGAGCGCCCCCGCGCTTCCCAAGCGGCGCACTATCCAGTGCGCCACCGGGCCGGCCTGT
>NW_007726122.1:505366-542200 GCF_000696425.1 Galeopterus variegatus
CCTGGCCCAGCCAGTGAGGGGGACCCGGGCTGTATGTGGGCTCCGACCCCTCGGGCGGGAGCGCCGCCGCGCTTCCCAAGCGGCGCACTATCCAGTGCGCCACCAGGCCGGCCACACAGCTGGGTTTAAATCCAAGTTCAGTTTGTTCATTTATTAGTTAAATTATCTTGGGCAGGCTTCTTAATTTCTCTGAGTCTCAGTCTCTTCACCTACAAAATGGGGATAATAATAATACCTACCCCTTAGAGTAATTCACGTAAAATTCTTAGAACTGAACCTGGCACATAGCACTGAATAAATGTTAGTTGTCACTGGTATCATTCCTTCTACTTCTGAGCTTATAAACACATCTGTTCACTAGACAGCTTATATTTAAAAAGCAGCCTTAAATTTTGCTTTCTTTAATACTTTGATACCCCCCAAAATAGGACAATGGGTCCTACCTCCCAAATGTATGTTTTTACTTAGACAAAATTCCTACTCTCCTAGGAACATGCAGACATTAGTTTGCTAAAAGATAAATATGATTACACCAACAATCTCATGTATTGTTACCTGGATTTTCTGCTCGATTGGCTTTTCTTCTTTCTTTTTCTTGTTTTCTTTTGCTCTTCTTTGCTGCAACTATCTTTTCCCAGTGTCTCTGTTTTCTCTGGACATTTTTCTTATGTTATCCAGAAAACAAAATTGTTTGAGAACTTTATAAGCACAAAAAGGAAAATGAATATTAGAAACAGTGACTTATTTTTTCACTTACCTATAAAATCAGGAGTGAAAAGGATATTAGGACCACCTCTCCTCTACATGAGATGGAACAAGCAACTGTGGAGATGCCCAGCTCCTCGCCTTCATCTTCTCCTCCCCTCCTCCCACCCGTTTCAAGTTCTTTCCATTCCATAGGATCCCAAGGTGGAATGATCAGTACCCACCATTTCAGAGTGGACTGTGTTCAGAGAAAACAGAGCCCCAGAAAAAGAGATGTGACCTGCTCAAGGTCACAGTAAATTCATCAGGGACAGGGCCTAAAGCAGAATTTAGATTTCCTCACCCTTTGAAAAAATTCCTTTTAAAATTTTTCTTATGACTCAAATGGAACTAAAACCTTAAACCAGTTAGCAGGAAATCAATTTGTCACTTAGAAAACACAAAACTCATCCTCAATCTCTTTTTATTATCTGTAGCAGAGGTCTCTGGGACAGTCCATCACTCAAAGCCTATGGCCAGGCAACTCACTGCACTCACCGAGCACCATGTTGCACTGCCTGTGGGCAGGGTCTCTCCCTCCCCACGCTCGCAGTCCACATCAATCTGCAGAAGTTTGAAGGTTTCAAAGATTCCATCTTCACATGTGTCCTCTAGGACGCCTTCTTGCCCCTGCAGCACAAGTGACTCTGTTTTCTGAGCATCCCCTTCCAATTTCCAGTCCATGTGCTTAGTCCTCTGTCCTTTCAACCAGATTGGAAAAAGACCATTATGTGAGATATTACCTCATTTCACTTATATAATTATTTCCCTATATCCAAATGACAAATAGTGTTATTGTATTACTGAAGGAGAAGTGTGTAAAAACAGACCCAGATTTATTAAACTGAGAAAAGCATGTCTTCCAGAGAAATGATTCAGCACAGAAATAGTTCAGGAGTAAGGAAGCCAAATACACTTCTTGGAGGACAAGCACAACTCCTGACACGTCCAAGCAATCAATGATTATCTGATGCTGCAGGGACACAGATAACCAAGTTATTTATTATGTTCTTTGAAATGCATTGCATAATTTGAGTGTGGGACAGAGATGGCAAAAGCCACCTCACCTCCCCCATTATATTTCAAATAGTTGATTTTCAAAATCAGTCCTTTAGCAAATATTTATTGAGCACCTATTATATGCAAGGTCCTGTATTAGAAACATCCTGGGAGGATGAAGAGCTAGCCAAAAATATGGTAGAGTGGAATGAAACTAACCAAGAATTCTTCTAGTTTGTTGGTGATATATCAGAATTAGTTTTTTCAAACTATGTATTCCCTTCCCCAACTGAGATGAGTATCACTGGAGAAGAAAGCCAGTCACCAGTGAGAATGTTTAAGCACTGTTACAGGACACTTAACAAATGATGTCATAATTTTCAAAGTGGTATTCAAAATCTCTGAGGAAGATAATAATGAGTCAGAAATGCTCTAATTTATGGTCAAGTGTCACAGACCAAGAGTGGTGTGACCATTGCCCATGGCTGGTCCTCTGAATCCAGTCACACTAGCACTACTTTAGGAAAAATATACCTTTAAAAATGTAAATCTGGGGCCGGCCCATGGCTCACTCAGGAGAGTGTGGTGCTGATAACACCAAGGCCAAGGGTTCGGATCCTATATAGGGATGGCCGGTTCACTCACTGGCTGAGCGTGGTGCTGACAACACCAAGTCAAGGGTTAAGATCCCCTTACCGGTCATCTTTTTAAAAACTTAAAAAAAAAAAAAAGGTAAATCTGTAATATGATTCATGTGTACGGTAAAAAGCCCTATTCATAATGAAGAGTAGTGATCCTTATTCCTCCTACCCCTTTTATCTCTAGTGGCAACCCTTGTTAACCAGTTGTCTTTAGTTCTTCTGGTAATTATCTCCTTAACCTGAAATCATATGCTTACACCGTTACTTCTTGATTCGTCATCTTTGAATTTATTGGCTCCCTATGAAACAAGAGAATTCAAATCACTTAAACAACCCCCTATTATTTTAAATTCTTTTTTAGTTACCTTGATCTTTAAATTTTTTTGAGGTATAATTTACATACAAGGTGTATTGCTAGGGCTAGGGCTCACAGACCCCTCAAGTCCATGGTACAGCCTGGGTCACAAACCCTTCACAGGCAGGTCCATGAGCTAGGTAATAGGAAAAGATCCTGGGAGCCATGGGTAAAAAATTAATAGGCTTTACTCAGAGCTAGGAGCAGCCACCATAGTGGCCTCCTGGAGCATCCCAAGAAGCACCATGTATCAGAGCCATTAGTCCTTCATACTTAAGTCCATAACCCAGGACACTTGGGTGCACATGTGCAATTACATTAGACAATAACCAAGGAACACCTGGGTGCACGTGCTTATTTACATCAAATGTTCAGCAAGATTCTGAACATCTGAGAGGCCCTGAACATTTTCCTGTATTTTCCCAACACAAGGGTACCTCAAAAAGTTCATAGAAAGATTCATATTATCTTCTATTTTTCCTTGAACTTTTTGAAGTAACTTGAATAGTAAAATGCAGAGATTTTTTGTTTGTTTGTCTTTTTCCGTGTCCGGCAACGGATCGCAACCCTCAGTGTCGCCCCCGCACCGGACCGGGACCGGCAACGGGACCGCAACCCTCGGCGTTGCTCCCGCGCCTCGCTCAGCCAGTGAGCGGGAACCGGTCTGTATGTGGGATCCGAACCCTCGGTGGGAGCGCCACCGCGCTTCCCAAGCGGCGCACTATAGCAGTGCGCCACCGGGCCGGCCCTAAAATGCAGAGATTTTAATGAGTGTGAGTGTGTGAGAGTGTGTGTGCGTGGGGGGGGGGGTAAAATACACTAGCTCAATGAGTTTTGACAAATGCATAGGACCTGTGTCACTCATACCCACCACAAGATATTAAACATTTCCATCACCCCAGAAAGTTTCACTTCCTTCTGCACTTTCCAAATCAGTCTCTTTCCCATTCCCACTACCTGCCAAAGGCAACCACTGCTGTTTTCTATAACCACAGATTAGCTGTGTCTATTATAAAACTTCATATAAATAGATTCAGATACTATATACCCTTTAGAACTTCACTTCCTCCCCCCCCTCGATATAATGTTTTTGAGATTCATACATGTATCAGTTTCTACATTTATCAGTAGTTCCTTGTTATTGCTGAGTAGTATGAATATACTACATTGAATATGAATATGCCACAATTTATTTATTCTTCTGTTGATGGACACTTGAGATTTTTCCAGTTTGTGATATTATGAATAGAACTGCTATGAACATTCTCATACAGGTGTTTTTGTGGATGTATGTTTTCTATTGGCTAAGTTCCTAAGAGAAGAATTGCAGAGACACAGGATAGGTGTCTATTTAACTGCCATCAGTTTCCCAAAGTGCTGTACCATTTTACACTGCTGTCAGTAATGGATGAGCATTCCAGATGCTTCACACCATCACGAAAATTTGGTTTTGTCAGGGTTTTAAATTTTAACCATTCTTGTGTAGTGGCACCTTGTTGTTACAATTTGCATTTCTTTCATTATTAATGACATTGAGCACTTTCTCATGCAGTTTATTGGCCATTCATAATATATCTACCTTTGCAAGATAACTGTTCAAGTCTATTGCTCATTTCAAAATTTCTTTTTTTTATTGAGTTGTAGAAATTAATCGTATATTCTGAATACAAGTCCTTTTTCAGATATACGAGTATATAGTGAAACTATATTCTCCATCTGTGGCTTGCCTGTTCATTTTTTTAACAATGCCTTTTGGTGAGCAGAAATTTTAAATTTTGATGAAGTCTTAATTTATCAATTTTTTTCTTTTATCATTAACACTTTCTGTCTTTTTTTTTTTTTTGTCTTTTTCCGTGTCTGGCAACAGATCGCAACCCTCAGTGTTGCCCCCGCACTGGACCGGGGACCGGCAATGGGATCGCAAACCTCGGTGTTGCTCCCGCGCCTCGCTCAGCCAGTGAGCGGGAACCGGTCCGCATGTGGGATCCGAACCCTCGGGCGGGAGCACCGCCGCGCTTCCCAAGCGGTGCACTTATCCAGTGCGCCACCGGGCCGGCCCAACACTTTCTGTCTTTTTAAGAAATCTTTTCCTACCCCAAAGTCACAAACATATCATTTTTGTGTCCAACATGATTTGTAGAAAAGACTTCCTTTTCCAACTTAATTGCTCTGGAACCTATATCTTTTACTGAATTTGTTCATTTCATCTAAGTTGTCAAATTTATTGAGATAAAGCTATTCACAAATGTCATCCATTTACTGTCTATAGTGATGTTCCTGAGTTCGCTCTTTAAAAAAAATTTTTTTTTATCTGTCCAGTTAGGAGCTTATAAATTTTATTAATCTTTTCAACTTTGGTTTCACTGATTTTCTCTACCGTATATTTTCTATTTTACTGATTTCTGCTCTTTATTATTTACTTTATTCTACTTTACCCGCCCCCCAGCTTCTTAAAGTAAAATATATAAAATATAATTTAGGTTTTCTAAATTACAGATTTGAGATGTGTTCATTTGCCTGCTTAGGCTACAGTTTACTTCTGCTTATAAATCCTTTCTTTACTAGTAAGTACAAATTTGTAATTGTATTTGAGTTAATGGCATATACAAAATTTAATAGTTTACATAATATTTCCAGAAAAATGAAGAAAATACCAAGCTATTCTTAAACATTTCAGAATTGTTCATATATGAACAGTAAAGCTGACTATAAATATCTTTTTTTTTTTCTTTTTTCCTTTTTTTGGCAGCTGGACAGTAAGGGGATCCAAACCCTTGACCTTGGTGTTATCAGCACCACATAAATATCTTCTTCAACAAAAGATATACAGACCCCTGTTACGATACTTCCTCTGGATGACTGAACAAACTATGTTATGCCAACCATCAGAGTCATCTGCATTGTTTTGCATTTAGGCATTTAGAAAAAAAAACAAATGAAAAAGATAAACTGGTCCAATAACTGACAACTACATTTTAGTTGAGTGTGAAAAACACCAACTTGTTAAATGAATGCTAGTTTGTTAACAGCCATGTGATCTCTTCCTCCTCTTAATTTAATTGTATTTTGTATTCTTACCTGTGTTTGACCATTCATTTAGTCAATGAATATTCATTGAGCTCCTCCTATGTGTCAGGGCCTGTCGGGGAATAACTGGGAGGCAATGGATGTAGAGAGAGGCCTTTTGGAGAAAGTCTGGCTGAGAAGGAGAAAAGAGAGCTAGAATAGAAGTAGGTGGAGGGGCTACAGAGATTTCCATTACCATTGTTTAAAAAAATTGGAAAGTCTGTGTTGATATTTTCTCTCCCACCAGACTGAATTCCTTTGTAGGAGGAATTATGCCTACATTTAACTAAATACTGAACAGCTCACAGTATAAAACCTTGCAAACAGCAGTGTCTGACGTTTGTTGAACTGAACTAAATTTTACTACCACCACTCCCATTCCTTTTCTTCTTTTTCCCTTCCTTTTATCTCATGCCTCCTCAAATTCCTGTAGTCTCTGAGGATGTTTCCAGACCAGGAGCTTGGGAGGTAGTGATCTTGAAAATCTGATAAAGACAACCCCAACTGCCACCAGAAGAATATGTAATACAGTAAACTGGACACTCCTGATGGACACCCTCCTTTTCATCTTGGTTATGTTCAGTGACCGGCAGAAAGCCTGGCACAGAACAGAAGCTCAGTAAATGCTGAATAGGAGCTTGCCACCTAGGGATCCTCAGAAAGCCAAGACGAAGCTAGGCATCAGAGAAGCACAGAAATGCTGAACCTGTGTGGGACATTATCTATGTCCAGATTTAGCATTTCATTTATTTATTCAAAAATCTTTTCTGAGCCTCCATTGCAGGTCTGGTGCTGAGTATTAGGACTATTAATTACTTAATCACTCAACAAAGTTACTAAGCACCTGACATAACAGTACATGCTGGCAATTTGGGAATGACATTTATTCTGCCTTCACGGGGCTCCAATTATCTGACTCAGCCTCGTATGACACCTGGTCTCCCTATGTTTCCCCACTAGGATATAAACCCTTCCAGGGAAGAGAGAATGAAGAATTCACCTGCACACGCCCAGTACTCAGTACTGAGCTTCATAAAATAAGAGCATCTTAAAAGTTTGATAATAATATCACTCTTCCGCTTAGAACCCTGCAGTATTCCTCATTTCACTTACAGTAAATAGCCCAAATCCATACAATAGCCTATACAGATCATTAAGGTCTTCCTCCTCCATCTATGTTCCTCCCACTCTCTGGTCTATTTGTTCCTCAAACATACCAAGGATATTCCCACCTCAGGGCCTTTGCATTTGCTGTTCTGTCTACCCCCAATGCTCTTCCCTCAGGTAATTATATGACTATCTTTATTCACATTTTCGCTCTCCAAGATGGCCTACTTTGCTTATTTTTTGTCTGAACCTCCCCCATCCCTACAACGTAAGCGAGTGTTCTGTTTGCTTACAGACGCTCAATAAGTACTTGCTCAGTTCTTAAATCCTCCACTCCTCCTCATCTCAGGCTGACAGAGGCCTCAGACCTTTCCTAGCCCGAGTCCCACCTGACGAGCGTAGGTACGCGGGGGCTAAATGATGGACCTGCCTCGGTCTGCACACTTCTTTCTCATTCTAAGTTGCAGTCCACCAAAGCTGGCTCCACTCCTCTGGCACCTTCAGCACTAGCACACCCAGACGCCAGGCCCGAGAGTACCCTCCCGCGGGTCCTGCCTGTCCCACAGACTGCGAGTGCCAAGGCAGGAAGGAAAAGGAAGCACCCAGAAGGTGGGGTACCGCAGGCCACAGGACTGTGAACGCTGCTCCCCCCCAGCGTCCGCCCCTCCCGCGAGCGAGCCAGCGCCCCCACGCGGGACCCCAAAGGCCCTGAGCCACCCCCTAAGCGAGCCAGTGCGTACCTGATCCCGTCACCTCACGCAGCGGCGACGGCGCACATCTGGTTCCGCCTCCGGCCTCACTTCCGGTTCCTGACCCCACTCCGAATGGCATCCCGGGAATTGTAGTTTCCCACCTGGCCGGCGCTCGGGGGGCGGGGGCCGGAGCCCAGGCTGCAGCTTCTGCTCCCAGCCCAGGCGCTAGGGAGCTGCGTCCCGCCGGGAGTGTTGCGCGCTTCTCTGAGCCTTCTCACGTGCTCCTGCAGGTAACCACGTGCCTTGTTGGCTGTCAAGGACTGGACATGGCGAATCTCGTGTGAAACCAAGACTTGAACCGCCAGTCATCCCGCAGCCTGGGGACATTCCCTTCCCGCAGGCTTCTCCAGAACCAGCAGGGCCTATTAGCTAACACAACCCTTTCCTTAGCAGACAGCCCTGCTCTCCGATACCTGGATGCTCAGGCTTACAACAGACATGTCAGGGCTTTTGCAAGCAACGATTCTAGCCCCTAGCCACTCTTCCTCCTCCAGCTCCCCTCATATCTATGCGGGTAAACTGAGGCTCAGAGACATGAAGTGACTTGCTTAAGCCTTGCCTGATTAAGACTATCAGCCACACGTCCCTTCACTCCTGCAGAACTAGGGGTCTCACTCTTTCAGAGAGACCCTACCATGAATGAGCTGGAAATATCTCCCTCTCAAGAAACCACAGCCTGATTAGATTCCTCTTTGGCCCCACAGTTTCCCCCTCTGCACTTTTCTTTCTATAGCTCCTCCAGCAATCCCTACCCCGTCCTCAACCAATCCATGCTTCAGTCCTTTTTTTATCTCCTACCGGTGCCCATTCATTTCTCCCCATAAGGCTTTTTCTAAAACCCAGCTCTAACTTCTCTTCTCCGCTCAGAAGCTGGCCCTGGTTTCCCACTGCCTGCTGAAATGCCTCAGTGGGGCTTGCAAAGTGGCTCAAATGATCCTCAATGACCCTTTCAGATTTTAGCTCCCACCACACCAACTTGTCCCTGCACCTCACACTCAGCCATACTGAATACCTTCCCCCTCTGCAACTGCTCCTGTGTCCCTTCACCTCTAAAAAAGCTCATGACCACTTTCCATGAAGGAGACCTTCTAGCTGGTCTCACTGTCCCCTCCCCTCATCCATTTGCCAGATGATTGTGTCTCCCCTACTCCAAATCCCTCAGTGGCTTCCCCTTGTTCCTGTCTAACCCCCTTCCCATGGCCTTGTACAGCCTGGTTCAAGTCTGCCCCTCCCTTTGCTGTTCCTCCAGCCATATTCCAGTCGCAATGGTATTCTTGAAATGCTTCCAACACTCCATGGGGCTTTGCAGATACTGTTCCCTGTCCTCCCACTTTTCCTCCTGGCTAGCTCCTTATTCTTTAGGCCTCAGTTTAAATATTCCCTCTTCGGGGAGGCCTTTCCTGACCACCCAATGTAAGACTGGCTCACTCCATCCCTGTTTTGGTATACTGTTCATTTTCTTTATGTCACCTCTCAGTCAGTAATGTATTTTTTGTCTATGTCTGTCTTCTCTACTGATTATAAGTTCCTTAAGAAGACTATATCTACCGTGTTCACGATTGTATTTCCCATTACAATGCATGGTATAAGTACTTGTTGACAGAATAAATTAATGATTCTTTTCCTTTCTTGACACATCCAAAACCTACCTACCAAATCCAGGGCCTGACAGACAGTAGATACTCAATAAATATTTCTTGACATACTAGTTCTAATTAATGCTGCCTCATACAAGAAGCCTTCCCTGATTACTACTCTGCCCTCACCTAAAAATGACCTTTCTCCTTTGAGCCCTCACAGCTCCTTATCTGTTCTCTTTGGTTGCCCTGAACACAACATGCCTTACGTTGTCTCTATCTCTATGTATCATCTAATCTCCACTAAGAGCTCTTGAAAATAGGATTCTCAACCAATTATTTATATCCACAATCCTGCATCAGGCATCACTTGGCATGGGTGTAACCATAAATGTTGAAGGAAATGAGTCAGCCAATGTGATGGTGGGTGTGAAAAGGAAGTAAGGCTGTAAATATCCAGTAGTTTCTTAGTCACTAAAGAATTGACTCTTGATGCGGGTTAGGCAGCCCCATCCTGGGCTGCTCTTAAACAGGGCAACTCCCTCTGCTAAAGTGAACTTTAGCTTCTCACTAAGCAATAAAGAGTTTCCCTGCACTTCTGGAACTTAGTCCTTCCCATGGGAACTGCAGAGAAAAGTACCAACTCCATACAGTAGCAACCGAAGAAAGTTAATTCGACTTGAGGGGAGGTGAAACAAAGAGAGGGAAATAAACATTTATTGAGTGACTGAGCTGGAGGCTTCAGTCTTCTTCTTGCCTTCCACGATAGTTTCTCATAATAATGCTGAATATATATATCAAAATCCCTACAGTGTTGGTAGTGTTGATAAAAAAATGTATTCAAGGTATCTAAATAAGGAATCTGGCACATTGGAGGCCCTCATTAAATGGAGACATATTATTTCTTTTTGCAAGATGGGGAAACTGAGGCCAAGAGAAGTGTCTATAACACAAGCCACTGCCAGGATTCAAGCCCTGATTGAGTAAAGTCCTGAGCTCCTTCCCTAAACTTGTGAACATGTAGACTCTGTTCACATAAATAAGTTATTCAGCTCTTCATAGCTTTCTGCTGACAAAAGTTTCAAGTCCTGATTAATATCATATAATTTTTATTATTTTGGTGCCCTGTTGTTCCTATCTCTCATTGCCATGAAATGACTTCAAATCTGTGTTCAAGAACCTTATTTAAATTTTATTCAAAGTATTCTATGAAAAGAAACAAGCCTCTCAGAAAATATATCTTTTCCTGGTACAAGTACTAGTTAACTGGTTACTAGTTAACAAGTACCTGGTAACGGGGGATGGGAAAGATAACTTTTACTCTCTTCTCCCAAGAATTGCTTTCCTTCTAATTGGAGAGAGCTTAGGTACATGACATAACACTCATCTCTGTTCTTTTTTTTTTTTTTGTCTTTTGTCTTATTTTTCCGTGTCCAGCAACGGATCGCAACCCTCAGTGTTGCCCCCGTACCGGACCGGGGACCGGCAACGGGATTGCAACCCTCGGTGTTGCCCCCGCGCCTCGCTCAGCCAGTGAGCGGGAACCGGTCATCTGTATGTGGGATCCGAACCCTCGGGCGGGAGCGCCGCCGCGCTTCCCAAGCGGCACACTATCCAGTGGCCCCGTCATCTCTGTTCTTGAGTTTGCTGGGTGAAGGAGAGGGATTAGGGAGCCCTGGGGGAGGAGAGCTACAGGGCAGCACTGAACTCACACCAGAGGGACAAAGGAAACCCTTTGATGAACTGTAATAGCTCAGGTGAGTGACTAAACCACTTTTGGTCTGGAAAAAGAAGCCAGGGGAAAAGGCATCCCAAGGGAGTCTGAAAACAAAATGCAGGGGAGGATTTCAGACTAGGAGAGGGTTATTACTAACATTTATTTATTTTTACTGGATTTCTATCCTATAAAGTGGGCATTATTAGCATTCCAATTTACAGAAGAGATAACCAAAGCATTGAGAGGTGCTGTCCAAATTTCACCAAGATAAACTGGGATTAACTGGTTTAACTGTGGTTGGTGAGAAAAGTACTGAATATACTTCATTTGCTCTACTATTATTCTTTAAAAGCCAAATTTAATTCAGGGCTTTAATGTTTGCCTTTTATACATTTAAGGCAAAAACTGGGTGCAAGATTCAAGGGTGCAGTCAATTTCAGATAAAGCACAGAACACACCTACATCTCGGTGGTCATGCAACTTTCAAACTTACTGCCACCTAGTGGCTACCTATGCTTACCACAGCGAGGCAGCCTAGAATACCAGAGCTGCCCACCAATACCAATACCAGATGTTGCAAACCAAAACTTGTAAAGGTAGAATCTGTCAAATATCATATGTATTCACTCTTATTTGTGAAGGCTACTGCCAAATCAGTGTGATGTGAAAAGTCAAGACTGTTTTTCAATGACCGCTACGTTCCTCCCTCATCCCTGCCTTCTTAGGACAAGTTTGCGACTTCCTCTTGCTTCCACCCCCGCCCCCCACCATATGTTCCTTTTATGGTACACACCTTACTGATGGCATTCTACTAATTTGTACCCTACAGGGTCTGTGAGCATCCTGATCGGGGCAGGGACTTATTTTATTAATCTGTAAATCTCAAGCTCCTAGAACAAGGCCTGGCACAAAGGAAGTAGCAAGTGAATGTTTGTTGAATGAATATGAGTGAATGCTTTTGACCCACACTTATCATCACTCTGTGATTCAGGCCAAGATTAAGTAGCATTTTATTTGAATACTCTAGAGAGTAAACATTTGAAGGGGATGGGTGAGGAACTGGAAGGGGCTTCCCAGGGAAGTGTCCAGGGCAGGGTGGGGCAGGGGTCCCTAGGAAGTTGACCTGTTCACAGTGCAGTGGATGCCCGGAACTTCTGGGTCAAGCAGAACACGGCAGCTGTGAGAGCCGTGCACTGACGAGCCAAGAGTTTCACACTCAGGTCGTGGTAGCCTCTCTCACAGGTCAATTTAGCAGCCTCTACAAACTGGTGGTAGGTATACACCACGTCCCTCAGGTTCCCAGCCGCTTCCCTGTGCCGGGCAGAGCAGCGGCTGCAGTCTGTGAACTGGAAGCACAGGCTGGCCAGCTGGACCAGGTGCTGGAAGGTGTCACGCACGGCACCCTGCATCTCTTCAGGGGACTGGTCCATTCTGATCACATGCTGACAGCTCGACAGTAGCTTCTGGGAGCCCATGCAGAGGCGGCTCCGGCTTTCAGAAAAGTGCCAGGTGCACTTCTCTGGGGCGTGTTTGTTTCCAATCCACCAGGAAGCTTCTAAAATGTCCTGTAGCTCCAGCAAGCTCTCCATGAGTTGGATGAAGCCCTCAGGGGTGCTGGCAGGGGCGGCTTTCAGCTGTCTCAGAGCCCTGGAGCAGTACTCTGGCCAGATGTGGCTTTTCCTCAAAAGGGGCTCAGTGCTGCAGCTGTGGGCCCGGGCAGGCCTCCAGGGCAGAAGCAGCTGGCTTCCGGCAGAGGGCGGCGAGGTGAGGGGGGCTGTGATGTGTGCTTCTGAGTCCTTGTCTTCTTCCTCTGTCTCAGGCTGCGGGCCGCGAAAGCACGTGGCATAGGAGAACTGACAGCTACACTGATCCAGCCCAATCCTGGGAGCTGCCTCATCCACACCCGCAAAACCCAAAGTTTTGGCTATCCTGAGACTGGCAGGAACTTCAGGATGGCTTTCTGCAGCAAAACACAGGACAGACTTCTCAGCAGGAAGGCAGATGCTAGAGCTGTCTTTGCTTTCTGACAGTGAACAATGGTTTGAAGCTTCTAAATGGGGCTCCTCTTGGGAACATGGTAGTGGCTTTGGCAGGGAAGGACCTGGGTTAAAATAGACCTGCTGAGGGGTTTCCTGAGGGGCTGTATCTTCCCCTGTTACATGGTTAAGTGGCTCTGCCTTGACCCCCTCTGGAGGGAAGACTGATGGAATGTTCTGTTCCCCAGGTAAAAAATCAGGCTCTAAATCCAACTCTGCCAGCATTTTTTGTTCTTGGGCCCAGCAGGCTTGGCCTGGGGTTTCTCTGCTTTGTCCTCTGGGGGATTGTGGCGGGGTCTGCACAGTCCTTGTTACAGGAGCCCCCAGGGAGAGGGAGGTTATGGTCTCACCAGCTAGAGTACGAACATCAAGAGCCAGTGGAACAGCATTTGACTCATCACCCTTGGGGTCACCCGAATCCTTCCCAGACTCCTGAAACAAGTTAGTGCCTTTTTTGTTTGTAATTTCTCTGTCACTTTCAAAAGACAGTTGTCCTTGTTGCTCCTTCTTTTTAGGGACAGAAGCCATTTTCTCTCCTGAATTTATTCCACATTCATCACTTTCAGGTCCATCTCCAGGAGACAACAAAGGCTCTGTGTTTTGGGGGGCAGTTTCTTGCATATGATTTGTAATAAAAGATCCCGATCCCATTTCCAGTTGGACTCCTCCCAGCTCTAGTGTTTCTCCTTGAGAGACATTATGTGGTCCTGGGCTGAGGGCCAGGCAGACTCTGTCTGGGTTAGGGTGATCACTGGAGAGGGAGAAGGTGCTGTCCCCACGCTCTAGGGTGAGTTCTTTGGGGGCAGTGCTATCTGGGTCTTGAAATAGAGGTAAGATTTGGGAAGGCTGGGCTTGAACAGTATCTGGGCCAGATGAACCTGGGTTGGAACAGTGAGGGGTGCTTGCCAAGGAACTGGCAACAGTGGCAGTCAAAGGGGCAGCCCCAGAATTCTCTTTATGGTTGGGGTCAATCCGGAGGCGAATGGCAGAAATGGAAGATACTCGAGAGTCAATGACTGATTTGGTTTCCATGGTCTCGGGCTCCATCTCCATGACACTGGAGGCTGGGTTTTTGTTCTTGGCCTCCCTCAGGGGAGCCTGCAGCCCCAGAGCCTTGGTCTCCAGGAGGCCAGGCTCACCTTGCACATCCTGCAGAGAGGACACAGTAGGAGAGGGTGCACTGAGGGCGAGGTAGGGATCCCTGTCATAGTAGCAAACGTCGTCCACGCTCTCCAGGGAGGCTGATGGCACCAGGGGAAATGAGACCTGGGAGGTGTAGTCGGTCTGTAGGAAAGACCTTCTTTTTCTCAGGGTCTTGGAATACTTCTTTGCCCCTCCCCTTCTGCTCGGCTCTCTTCCATCTGGCCCAGAGTTCGGGCTGTCCTCAGGCCTGCAAGTGCTGGCCTTACTCTGCAAGCTTATGGCACTGGGTTCTGTAGCAGAAACAGCTCTGGGCCCTGGGAGTCAAGAAAGAAAAAAGTATATCAAAAGCAGAAAAACAAAAAGGTTTATAGAGCGTGGGCTCAGGCTTTGGGCTTGCCTGGTTTCAAATCCTGGCTGGGCTGTGTAACCTTGGGCAAGTTAAATCTTGATCTCCTCAACTTCCTCATCTGGAAGATGGCAATAATAATTGTGATAGACATTTTTTTTTTTTTCTAAAAGATGACCTAAGGGGATCTTAACCCTTGACTTGGTGTTGTCAGCACCACGCTCAGCCAGTGAGCGAACCGGCCATCCCTATATGGGATCCGAACCCGTGGCCTTGGTGTTATCAGCACCGCACTCTCCCGAGTGAGCCACGGGCCGGCCCATGATAGACATTTTTTGATTTTTCATTGCCCAAGATCCATTTCATTGTCTTTTGGTCACAGTACTGCAACTTCCTTTCAGGGAATGACAGTCAGCACCACGCCCACCCAGTGAGCAACCGGCCATCCCTATATGGGATCCGAACCCGTGGCCTTGGTGTTATCAGCACCGCACTCTCCCGAGTGAGCCACGGGCCGGCCCATGATAGACATTTTTTGATTTTTCATTGCCCAAGATCCATTTCATTGTCTTTTGGTCACAGTACTGCAACTTCCTTTCAGGGAATGACATCTCCGCAACAGTTACAGACTGTTGGAACTGTTAATGAAGGTGCTTTCCCTGCACCAGCCAAGCGATCAGATTTATGACCCAGCCAATCATCCACAAATTTTCCAGAATTTTAAACTCAAACACATTGATTAAAAAAAATGATAATAATAAAAGTAGAGGCCATTCTTTCCAGCCACAATATCATGACAATACAGACGAGGAATCCTGTTACCCAGACTCTCGGCCTGGTTGCTGTCCACGTCTTAACCCAGTCCTTCAGACTTGCCAGCAATTCTATAAGCTTATGTCCTTTTGACACTTTTTCTTTTTCCTTTTTGTCTTTTTTCGTGTCCGGCAATGGATCGCAACCCTCAGTGTCGCGCCCGTACCGGACCGGGACCGGCAACAGGATCGCAACCCTCGGTGCTGCGCCCGCACCTCGCTCAGCCAGTGAGCGGGAACCGGTCTGCATGTGGGATCCGAACCCTCGGCGGGAGTGCCACCGTGCTCCTAAGCGGCGCACTGTAGCAGTCCGCCACCGGGCCGGCCCTTGACACTTTTTCTTTGTGTTTACATTAACTAGGTCAATTGGTACCAATGGTACCAGTCAGCGCTGTCTTGCAGGTTAAATGAATCAGTACATTTTTGTAAAGCACCTAGCACAAGGCTTGTGCCTAACAGGTGTTCACTAAAAGGGAACTGCTGCTGATTTGTTATTATTGTCACTTTATGTGTGAGGGTTATGAAGGGCCTTTCTTTTGACAAAAAAGGGGTCACAACTGTCAGTTACAGGCATGAGGAGTCCTGTGCATGCTGGATGGATCTTTCAGAGAGGAGAAGCACTGCTGTGAAGAAGTCCTGGGAATTACCAGAAGGAATTAGGATCGCAACCTAGCACTTGACAATCAGAGGCCTTGTATACTCAGACCAGTAGGTTCCAACCTGGCTGCAAGCTATTGAAAATCTTATCAAGGGGCTGGCCGGTTGGCACACTTAGTTAGTGGTAATACCAACGTCAAGAGTTCAGATCCCTGTACCAGCCAGCTGCCAACAAAACAAAACAAAACACAAAAGTCTTATCAAATCCTAGGCTGTTCCCCAGGCCTTCTAAATCAGAATCTCTGAGGCCCAGACTGAGGAACCTACAGTTTTTTTTCAAGGTCCCTTGGGTGATTCTGATGCCCATCCATGTTTGGGAGCTATTGTACTAGGCTACCTACAGCCACTGATGGAAGCAGTTTCTTGGGCCCCCAGAAGGAGGGGCTCCCGAGCTGAGTCAGGGGCCAGACCAGAATCCCAGTTCCAGAGTCCCAGTTCTGGGCTTTCGCTTCAGCACCACACTGGCTCTCTGTAAAAAATGAAGTGTCCAGTATGGACCTTATGTCCCTGACTAGACTCCCATAAAAAGGCCCTGCCTGACGGTCCCTGTCATGCTCCTATCCTTCCCACCAGGGCAATGGCTGGTCCAGCGGGGCAAGGCTGGGGACACAGAAAGCTGTTGGCTGGATTCTTTGAGGAGCAGTGTACATTCTGGCCATGGTTTCTCCTCTCCTTAGGGACACAGTCAATTACTGAACTCAGGGTAGATAGTGGAGAGTTCGTTCATTCACTTAGCAACAATTGCCAGGCACTGTGTGCTGAGGACACAGTGATGAGTGAGAAACACACAGTTCTGAGCTCAAAAGAGTTCTTAGTCTAGTAGGGAAGAGAAATGTCAATACAAAATCATACAATCAAATATGTAGTTATAGGCAGTGCTAAACACCAGGCATAAAAAACCCCGGGTGCTTTAAGAACATGGGACAGAGATGGAGAGACCTACCCTGGTCTGAGAAGTCTGAGAAATGTTCCCTGAGGAAGTGAACTTCCAGCTGTGACCTACAGATGATGGGTCTCGCCAGCCAAGGATCAGGGTGAGGAGAATGCTTCAGGCAGAAAGAGCAGCATGTGCAAAAGCCAGGGATGGAAACGGCTGGCACACTTACCAAATGGCAAGGAGGTCTGTGTGGCAGGAATGCAGAGAGGGCTCAGGAAGAGGGAGAGGGACAGACAGAGGCTGTGCCACAGAGGGCTTTGAAGGGCCTCACAGGGCCCACTAAGGAGCTGGCCTTTTCCCCAAGGGCAATGGGAACCAGTGGAGGGCAGGCAGCAGAGGACCAGCGAGCCACAGCAAAGGGCTGAAACAGAAATACAAGTGCTGCAGCTTTCCTGACTCCTAGTGGGTCCCCCTCAATGTCTAGTGCTATTTTCCAATACTTTTTCTTCAGAGTGCAGCATAAGCGTATGTGTGAGTGTGTGGGCGCATGTGACCTGCACATGTCCTGCAAGGATCTCAGCTCGGCTTGGGAAGTCATTCTTTGTGGAAAGACACTCCACATGCTTTGTGGAGGAACACATGACAACCCGATAGAAACATAGCCAACAGATCCCCTGCCTTCTGATGTCATGGTCCCTTGGGCTCCAAAAGGCCCTACAGGGCCACTGATGACCTGTCAGTTAGGTTCTTCTGGCTTCGAGGCCTTTAATGTAGCTTCAAGGTCAACCATAACACAGTCAGTTCCCTCTGCTGGGCACTCCCTTCAAACCCTTTTCTTTTTTCTCCATCCCACAAGGCCCAGCCTGTCTGCCACCTCTTCTGGGAAGCCTTCCCTGATTCCCACTGTTGAATGAATCCGTCCCATCTCTGCTTGCCCACAGTTCTCTGAACCTCCCTTGTAGGCCTGACTTGGAAGCCATGATGCTTGTAATTTGGCCCATGGAATGAGGTCTGCCTCAAAGTGGAAGTGGACAAGGACTCTGTTTGACTTATGTGTCTTTCTCTCAAGCTTGGCCCTGGGCCCTGGGCCCTGACGGGTCCTCAGGAGCTGTCTGCAGAATCTGCAGAGCCGCTGGGCAGGGCTCACCTGAGAGGGTGTGTGGGGGCGTGAGCTTGTCAGCTGCGTCATAGTATTCCTCATCTGAGCTGCCATCCTCAAAGGTCGGCGGCGGGCACGGGGCCAGGGCTTCCAGCGCGGTGCTGGGCTGGGCCTCAGTCCAGCCCTGCTGACCCCAGGCTGGCGGGGCTCCCCCCTGCCGGGAAGCTGTGCTCTCTAAACTGTCGCTCAGGTGGCTGGCCGGGGAGATGCTGGAGCACAGACTGTAGTAGTTGATCCGGCTGCCTTCATACATCCTGGGGTCCAGCCTGACCACGCTCAGTTCTGGTCCCCAGCTGAATGTCTCGGGAGCGGGACTCTCGGAAAACTTTGTCTTGTGGCCCTGAGGGTTGGTCCTCTGGGTCAGGTCCATGAGACAGAGGAAGCCATTGGTTTCGATCCCGCTCCTCTCCTCTTGGCTGTCGGAATCAAGACTGTCTGGGAAACCTGGTGAGTCAAAGTAGAAGAAGCTAGACCTGATGGAGGAGCAGGCATCTAAGTCGTCCTCTTCCAGGGCATCCATGGACTCACTCGAGCCACTGGTCCTGCAGCCTCGGCTCTCGGTGTTGGCCGAGTCGGACGCCTCAGACTCGGCACTGTCTGTCATGCTGCTGGCTCCACAGGTGCTTGGGCCTTTCCTGGACACCTCCAGCATGGGGCTGTTCCCAAGAGGCTGCTCCTCTTCTGTGAGAGGACTGCAGGGGCCCAGCTTCACCAGCCGTCTGTCAGAAAGAGGCTCCAGGACACAGTCTATTTCAGAGGACTCCTCGGAGTCGCTGCAGGCCCTGGATTCATAGCCTGCAACACAGGGGACACTGAGGGTTACAAACCAGCATTCTGGGACCAGCAGATGCCTGGGTGTCCTCCCACCCCCTCTATCCTGCCAGATGAGAAAACTGAGGTCCAGAAGAGTGACTGGCCCAAGGTCATGCTATAAAGACTGACACAGGATCCTAAGGACTCCAAATTCCATGTTCTCCCTACACCATCAGGCCACCTACCTCACATCTGTCTGGGTCACCTAAAGGAGACAGGATTAACTCCATCCCTACTTCTGAGGAGAACTATCTGCTTGTGGAAACATGGTGGGTATTTAATTGGATTTCACTTTGTCATGGGCAGTATCACCCAGGTTTACTAAGCCACTCCTCAAATCTCAGCTCTGACCTGTCTGGGCATCAAAATCAGATGGGAAATCATATTAAAAAAATAGAACAGATCCTTGGCCCTGCCCCTGGCATACTGAGTCAAAACTTTAGGAAGTGGGGCCTAAGACTGTATTTTTAGCAACTTTATGGGGATTCTTAGGCTACTAGATTGGCACCTTCTGAAGGCTGGCCTTGGGGATCCACTGGTGCTATGGGCCTTTCAGGAGGTGTAAACTCATCTAGATGCAGGTGCCCAGGAGGGATTAAAGGCAGGAGGGTGGGGGACATTGAGCCAGGTCTCCAGTCTCTTTTCTTCCATAAGCCTCTAGAGTGATCTTTCTAAAACCTCTCTCTGATCACAACACATTCTGCTTAAACCCTCTGATGGCTTCCCCTGCCTACAGGGAAGAACCAGAGCTCTCCCACCAGAATTAAAGATTCTCACAGCATGGCCCGACCCCTCCTCAGATCCTGGCTGCCCGCTGCAGCCTTCCCCACCACGCCCCAGCCACATAGAGAGCTTCTGACGGATCATGACCTTGCCCTGGTATCAGGTCTCCACGTTCTCTGTGCCTCGAATGATCTCTCCTCTTTTCTTTGCCTGGTTCACTACAGCATGCTATTCAAGATCTATGTCAAATACCTCCCCCTCTCGAGAACTTTCCCCACTGCTGCTTTCTGCCCCCGCAGCAGTCCTCCCACCACCAACCTCCATTACAGCACCGCCCCACTCTGTGACATCTCCCCGCCCCGACTCTGAGACATCATCCCTCATTCTCATATACTGCATGAAAACAAAGGAAACAAATACTCAAGCTCATGGCTTCCTATTTTACTGTTATCTCTTCTCCTGAAATGATTTGTCTACTTTATCCATATGGAGGAAATACTAGATAATGTGCTACTGAGCATCTCTTCCCATATTATCCCCATTCATTGACACCACATTGGTAGCTTGAAATTAGCCATGGTGGGAGTGTTTATACCACAGAGTTAGGCAATTGCTTCAAATCAGGGTTTTTTCACCCTGCAGAGACGGTCAAACATTTCTTAGCATACCACTAGGAAATGCTGCATTGGTAGTGCTGAAACAAAAGCCTGAAGGAAATTGGAAGTTAGCCTGAGAAACTGTTCTCATCTGCCCTCCACTTCTTCATTCCTTATATGATATGATTTCAAATCTCTTTTGTCTCCAGGTATGCTCTTCCTCTAAACCTGTCATTTCTATTATAATAGAATTTCTATTATAATTTAAGAGCGTGCAAAAGAGTGCATAGGCAGGGAAGAGAAGCCAGGTCATCTGCTTTCTGAACAAGTAAGTGACATCTCTTTTTGCTGGGAAATAATAAAATGCAATGGATCTTAGAGATGATTTTAGAAAATATGGGGAATCAGAGATCTTCAACAGCATTCCTTGGCTTTAGGAGAACTTCAGGTACAAAGAAAGTTTCTCTGTGTAGGATTTAAGAAAAATCAACTGTTTACTAGGAAATAAATGGAGAAGTAGCTCTCATAATTTGAGTTGAAGTCTCAGCTCAATTCAATTTACCACCTTCCTTTAGGCTGCCCTTACCTACAAGGCCAGTGAAATGGGTCTGTCCTTACTAGGGCCTCACCTTCTTCAGCTGATACCCGATGCACTTGTTTGTTTCCAGGCCAGAGGAAAATGGAGGTATCTGGGTCAACAAACAGCCTGTAGTACCCAGCAATCAGGCAGGCGAGGTCTTTTGCACTGTTGCCTTCCAGCAGCAAAGTCAGAACCTTGAAGGTAAAGAGAACTTTTACATTTATAAAGGGCCAAGGGACAGTCTGAAGACTGACAACAAGGCCATGTGGGGCCAATGAGAGATTCCAAGTGAACCCAGCCATGGGCCACAGGCAGGCCTTCTGGTGCCCCATATTCTTACCTACAAGGCTTTAAATGAGCACATGCATGTACACATACACAGACACAATCACACCTGTGCATGCACACACTCACAAATGCACAGTGGGTTCCTCCCATAAAATCTACACAGTGTGCCCTGTTTCTCCGTTCTCTGCCCCCGTCCCCCATATCAACCATCCCACCCTACCCTGCTCAGTCATACAACAGGGTCCCCTCAAAGACCTAAACTAAAAAAGGAAAAGAAGCAAGAATGAGTAGAGAATGAGGAAGAGGGTGATAAGAATAAAGCACCATTCTTGAGCATGTTGAGATTAAATCAAAGGAGGGCAGGATAAGTGTAGGACTTTCCGGAGAGGCTCAGGAAGTACCCTGCACGATTTATCCATTTTAGTTCCTGCCACTCAAAACTCTCGGGCAGCCATCTGGTCCCAGGCTTGTGATAAAATCCTCTGGTGTTCCCATCTAAATTTCTGAACCCAACAGGAACATCTCTATCAGGAAAGCACACGGTCTAGCTCAGTTTATACAAAAAAACCTTTTAGAACCTTCCGACAAAAATGCACTGCTCCATCACTTTCCCTTTGATGGGACAGGATGGACAATCCATTCTCTTAAATGGATGCTGGAGATGGACAATAGACTTTATTATTATTCAAAACTCATATAAACTACCCTAGAATAATTTAGTCCCAAATCCCAGAAGCTGGATTCAGAATCTCTCCCCCTTATGTTACCTTGACATCCTGAAGATACACTTTGACCATGCTCACTTTCTCAGACTCTTCTGTCAGCTCTACACGGCTGATGTTTGCAAACTCCGCCAGTGTGGACATGATGTTGAGTTTGCTATTGATAATTTGGCTAATCCCATACTTGGCTCCAACTAGAAGGGCAACATAGGATTCTCTGTCCTGTAACTGCAGAAGAGTGAAAGGGGAATTAGTTTCCGTTCATATGATAGTGAAAATACAATGCATAATCCAAGAAATGCAAGAAATGATACCTCTCTCTGCAAACTCCTCGATTACTACTTTAGGTCCTCACCATCACTCCCCTAAACTATTGCCTCACTTGGGCTCACCTGGAGCTAAACTAAATGTACATTTATTTCCCATAAGGCCCTCTCCAGTAGAGCACCAAGCCACAGGACTATTACCTGTTCTATAAACACAATCTGTACTTTCATACCTATGTGCCCACATTCATGATGTGTATAATCCCTTCTCTGCTATCATTACCTATTGAAATCTCAACCCTTCTTGAAAAGTTTACATCAAAACCTGCTGTCTACGAAAGCATCTGCCTGATCTCTGCTTCCTCAGAACAGAACAGCCCCTTCCTCTGTGTTGTTCCCATACTGTTCCCTCTGTCCTTCTCTGATAGCACTGAGCACATAACTTCCTACTGTAATTATTTGTATCCAACTGTCATATTCCATGTTAAGTTTCCTGACAACAGAGTCTGTGTTTATCTGCATCTGTAACCCCCACTGCCCAGCAAGCACCCTGAGCCAGTTCAGTGTGGTTGGCTGCTTCTCTCATTACCAGTTCTTTTCTCAGACAGGAAAGGTAAAGGGAGACTGGGGACAGGAACTTGACAGCTGGGAGAGGGAAGAATTAGCCCTTGGGAAAATTGGGAAGTTTTTCTTGTACCTTTAAAACCTTCCTTTCTGTGATCTAATCTCTTTTCTACCTGTGGGTCTTCTACTTATACAGAGGCTCCATCTATTTTTCCTCTTCGCCTTACCATCTGATGCTCATCCTTTCTCTCAATACATTGATTCTCCTCTTCCGTCTACACTGTTGGGTCAGCAATCTGAATAAACTGACCCATGACAGTGAATAACTGAGAAGCACACCAAATCCTCTGACAGAGTTTTGTTGACATTAAAACAAAATAAAACTAACAACACCTCTAATTGGTACACTTGCTGTGTTCTGCAGGGTTCTGGGCTGACCGAGAGTTCCCTTAAACAACATCCCCAGACTCTGCCTGCTGAAGAGCGCACGCTCAAAGCGGCGGCAAGAACAGGAACAAAGCAGAGGGCTCTTCCAGCTCTCTCTTCCCTTCTCAGGCCACCCCTCGGTTCTTCCCTTCCTCTCAACAATCAGGGCCCCAGCTTGGCAGTCAGTCTAACATTCTTATCTTTCCTTCATGATTTCCAATTTTTCTTCTCTACCTTCATATGCCCAAAGCTCGAGAGTAAACCGCTTACAGCACCCCTCACCCAGAACGCCCTTCCTCTATACTGAAGCCTGGCCAAATCCAACCTTGTTCTCTCTCTTCACTCTCTTCTCCTTCCTATACTCACCCTGAAGCTAGCAGTGGTACCTGTGTCTTCAAACTCCACAGTGACAGGCCTGTACCTGTCTCATGGCTTTGTTTTGTCTTGAGTAGCTTGTTTCATCCTTTAAGAATGGGAGTCACTTCTGATTCAGCCCTGCCTCCCATCTATCGTAGGGCTAGCACTAAGCAAAGATATGATGCTTGCCAGTGGTGTAATATTTAGTTCCCCAAACAAATTCCAGTACATGACAGAGTCCTCAGGAATTTTAAGCTAAAAGATATATAGATTTTCAGAGGATCTCTGAGGTCCCTTGTAAGAGTAGGATTCCACAGTTCTCTAATACATACCATTAAAGTAGCATTAAAGATTTTCCCACCATATGTCTTGAGTTCCCCAAGGATCTGTAGATAATTTAAACGTAGCTGGGCAGCAGAAATAAGTTGCTTAAATAGAAAAAAAAAATTGTTGAAGTCAGATTTACTCACTTGCCTAAAATCCAGGCAACGTTGAAAAAACTGTCCCTGAGGTTTCACAACAGACAGCTTGGTGGGCTGCAGAGGCCATGGCTACATTACCTTCTGTCGGGGTTCCAGCAAATTCTGGTTCCTCTTCATGTGGAAGCTAATGGCTTTCTTGATGTCTTTGCCTTTCATGTTTCGGAGTAAAGTTGGAGATATAAAGTTCTCTATTCCCCAGTCTTTCCTGCCATGAGACATTGGAGACAAGGAGGCCCATTTTTACAGTGTACTTGGCTCTAATGAAGAGCGTAATTATATTCGATTTAATACTTAGTGACTCCAATACAGCAATTATGAGCCTCTTTCTCCAGTGGAAGAAATACATATACTTATTTATTTATATATTTTTATATATTCATAATACTACATATTATTATATATATTTATCTGTATATTATTTTATAGATATATAAGTAAAATAAGTAAAATATATTATAAAGAATATATATATTCCATAGACGCACATGTCTAGCGCCCTCTCTGTGTCACACACACACACACACACACACACACACACACACACACACTTACACCCCACAAAAATCACCACAGCCACTCAGGAATTAAACCCCGCTTACTATTCTGGGAGCTCATTACTCTTGGTGTGGTGTGATATTCTATTAATCAGAGAAGTTCTCAATCTTTTTTCACCATGTGTGTGACAAATAATGATCATGCATGTAGAACACACATTCATGGGGCAACATACAGCACCTGTGAGTTCCCAGGGCCAAGCTTCAGAATGATACAAGCCTAGCAGCCTCAAAATCCCCCACAAACTTGTTGAAAATACAGCCTCTCAGCTCCCAGTCCCTAGAGATTTGATTCAGTACAGCAGGGGTAGGGCCAAGGATCTGTTGCACTTTTTTTTAAGTATGATTCTCCATCTGATTTTGATGCCCAGACAGGACAGAGATAAGATCTAGGGAGGAGCTTAGCAAAACTGGGTAATGCTGCCCAGAGCAATGCTAAGCTTAGAATCAGGAGATGCTGGAATCCTAGGACTTGAAGCTGCACTAGTGGGGGTATAATGCAGTAGGAATTGGTTCACGCCCCTAGGAAAAACTAATTTCCAAGGCATTCCTGCCCTTACAAAAGCCTGACATCAAAGTTGTCCACTGATTTCCCAAGATATCCTCCCTGGAACTGGGAATTTAGAAGGAGACCTTTGTTGTCATTCTATTTGGAGCTGGCTTCTGCCCTAGAGGGGACAGTCAGGTTCTGACATCTGGGGGAGCCAGGCTGGATCGGAGAGGCTGGAGAGAGAAATGGATGGAAAGACAATGGACAGACAATAGGTGGGTGAATATCAGCTTTTGGTAGAATCTAGCCATCCTGGCCAGGGGCCAGCAAGTTATAAAGGCAACACAACTGCTGTCCCCTGCCACTCACTCTATATACTTCAAAGAGATCTTCTGTGGCTGTGCACACGCATAGATCCTCTCCTGGATGTGCAGGGCCGCTAGTCGAAGTGCAGAGCTGCATTTCATTTCTACAGCAAAGCGCTCCTGGAGCACGTCACTGCAGCTCTAGAAGAGATTAGATCAGAGCACTTGAGAAACACAAACCGACAGACTGTGTCCCCTGGTTCTCTCAAGCGAAAGGCAGCAGGACCAGGAGCTCAGCTTTGAGACCTGGATCAGACAGTTCTTGGCTGTGTCACCTTGGTTAAGTCACCAAAACTCTCTGCGCACTAGTGTCTTCCACGGCTAGATGAAGTAGTCAAATCTACTTTACACAGTTTCTGTGAGGTTTAAATTAGATAACGCACATGAAAGCAGGTACAAAGCACACAGTATTATACAATATAAAGTACTGATGGCACTGTTGTTGTTATGATTATATTCTGCCACCATTTCTGTGAGACTTTGGGCAAGTCAATCCACCTCGTCTAAGTTATCTATTCTGTAAAATGGTGATGTCTCCCAAATGATTCTTTTCATCAGAATAAAAATGATATAATAAATCTCACCTAAGGAGGTGGAGTAGGGGGAGCACCAGGCTAGGGGTCAAAGAGCCAGTTTTTGGCTCTGCTAGTAAGTGGGTGACCAGTACAAATCACATGACCTTTCCAAAACTTGGTTTCATCATCCGTAAAATGAGGCTTTGAAGCACTAAAGTCCCTTTTAGCAATAAAAGCTGTAATTCTAAAGATCCTAAAAAGGTATTAGAAAATGTATCGTCTACATTGAAGACTAAGCCTAAATTTCATTATTATGTTGCAAATCTCCTAACACAGCAACTCGGCGATGGAAAAGGGAATTCTGAGGGATAATCAGGTCCTCTCTTCTTCAGATAAAGATAATCCCTGCCAGGGAGTTGCTTAACTGCCTTGGCTCATGTTTAAAACAACCCAATGTGCCATCTTTGAGAACAACCACTGTTATGTTAGGAAGCACAGACCCAGTCACCTGCAGATAGAGGTACTCAAAGGCCACAGGGTCTTCTTTCAGGAGATCCAGGGGGTCCTTGGGAACAAAACACACCCTGAAGAGGCAGCGAGAGTCATGGGACTCTTCTCTTTCTACCACCTGTGATGGGTAAGGGAGATACTATTAATCTTCCAACTGCCTTTGTCCTTGCAGGTATCCCACAAAACAACTTTAAAAAGAAAAAAACACAATGAAAGACAGTCTCTAGAGACTTCGGTTTTAGTGCCTCCCAAGAGAGCTGGTAGACCCCTGCTTTGACTTTCTTTCTCATGCATATAAAGTGTAAAAGGTTTAAAAGGGCATATTTTCCCACTGACTCATGCCCCAGTTCTCCTTTCCAGAGGAAAACCCTGTTTCCAGTTTCTTACATTCCCTTCCAGAGACAGGCTATGTATATACACACCTCTATATATGTATATTCTTTTCCACAAATAATAATGTAGTGTACATACCATTCTGCACCTTACTTTTTTTCACTTAACCTATCTTAGGGATTTAATTTGATTTTCTTCTCCCATGCAAGTGGAATAGAAGTAATTTTTTTAAAAGTTGCAAGCAGCAGTATAAGAAGGTGAGTGACGGGGTGAGATTTATCTGCAATGAGGAACGCTGAGTGGCTTCCATGTGGTCAAACCCTACTCATGCCATTGCTCTGCTTAAAAAGCTCCTTCCCCTTTTCCAATAGTTGAAATCCTACTCATCTTTGTACGAGTACACACACTCAACAAGGGTTTGTTGAACTGACCTGTGTTTGGCTTTAAAAAGTTGACACAACAAATCACTGAATGGCTGAAAGATTGTGGCACAGACAGACCAGGTATGTTTGCCCTGCCCTGCCATGAGGGACCATCTCAGGGGGGTAAGTCCCACAAAAAGGGCTTAGACACACACAGCAAAATTCTTCCCTAACATCTCAAAGGCAGCAGGTGCAAGCAAGATCATCTGGAAGCAAAAGATCAGGGCTCTATCAGCTGTATTACCTTGAGAAAATCACCTCTCTAAGCCTCTGTCTCTGTTTCTGAAAAATGGGGACCTTAAATCTGTGCCCTCACTACGTCATAAGAGCAGATAAAAATCAGGCCCGGTTCTGATCCTGCTGTGTCCAAGCTCAGTGAGCTCTGTGCCTTCTGCACCAAACTGGCAGATGTACTGAGCACTGACCCCAAGGGTTCTGGCTGAGGTGTGCAGCCAGCCCAGCCCATGCCTCCCTGGAGCAGTGGGTGGTCCCCCTACCTGCTGGATGAGCTCCTCCTCATGCAGGAGGTGCAGCCGGGAGACACTGTACTGCTCTTCCAGGACCAGTGCAAAGTACTCGATACTGCGGATCGACAGCTTCTCCTTCACTGTGAGGATGATGTCCTAGCAGGCAGAGAGAGGCACAGGGGTCACCCAAGGAGCAGGGAGGATTTCCCTGACCTTCTCGCTGCTCCTCAGTGTAGCTGGGGAGAGAAAAGCCTGTGCTGACGGGTCCTCTACCAACTCAGTCAGGCTCCAGCTCCAGCTCCCACCCATCAGGCCCCCCATGGCCCCACATCCACGGCTCCCACTCCTCTGGCTCCAGGGCCACCCATACAAACACCCTCTCTTGCTCCACTTGGAAGGCTGAAGCCATCCAAGGGGGCTCCTTCCTCCCTCTCTGTCGTGCCCAGTCTGTATCTTCTGCTGGACCGAATCCCACCACCCACTCCCTATCAACTGTGGGAAATCAACCTGACATTTCTAACCTCAGTTTCTTCCTCTGTGAAATGGGGGTAATGACGCCTACTTCTCAGAGTGGCTGACAGGAGGGAAGGACAACTAATGCTGTGCTGAGGCAGTCGCTGCAGCGGCCCTCTGTCATGACAAGGTCTTGGCTTCCTCGGGCATTCACACATGCTATTTCCCCTGCCTCGCACACTCTTCCCATGACTCTTCACAAGCCTGTTGCTCTTCAAGTTTAAGTCAAATACCACCTCCTCCGAGAGGCCTTCTGTGGACACTGATCAAAATGTGATTGTCCCTGTTACTCTCTGTCCCTGGGATGTGTTTATTTCCCTCATCGTTATCAAATATTAATTTCTTCAACAACAGCTATGTTCTTTAGTAAAAGACAGTACAGTAAACCAAAGTGAATGGGTCTAGACCTTGATTACCACTTACTAGCTGTGTGTCCCTGGATAAATTGCTTACTCTCTCCATGCCCCAGTGTTTCCATCTGTAAAATGGCCATAATATTAACACCTATCTCATAGGGTTGTTATATACATTAAATTAATTTCCCCATATAAGGCACTTAGAATAGTACTCAGCAGATGGTAAGTATTTAACACATACTAACTGCTAACATGTGTTTTCTTGCTTATTATCTTTTACCCTGCTAGATGGTAAACTCCCTGGGAATGCAAACCTTGCCTGTCTTGTGCTCCATTATATCCCCAATGCTTGGCATTTAGTAGATGCTCAGGAAACTTTCACTTGATGAATAATCATCATAGATATCTGGCCAGAAATTTAGTAAGTCCCAGACCGCTGGGTACTACCTGCTTCTCGTGACTCCCAATTCTGAATCCTCTCTCTAATTGTTCCATCACCCTCCATAACTCACCAGTGTCTAAGCCCTGAAGAGTCTATCTGCTTCTTCAACCCAACAACTTTAATTCAGTGCCTACTGTGTGCTAGGCATTGTGCCAGCCATAATGGAAAGCCTGTCTCTTGACTCTGTGCCTTCTCCATTCTCCCACGTCTACCTTGACTTGAGCTCACACATTTCTCCTGGCTTTGCAGAGTGGTATTCAAAGGACTCTGCAGCTACCCACCTATTCTTCACCTTGCCTCTAGAGCAGGGGTTGGCAAACCATAGCCCATGACTGTTTTTGTAATTAAAATTTTATGATAACAAAGCCATGCCCATAAGCTACAATGGGCAGAGTTGTATAATTATAACAGAGACCTGATGACTTGTAAAATGTAAAATATTTACTATCTGATTCTTTAGAAAAAAAATTTGCTGACTCCTGATCTACAGGAACTTGTCTAAGCCTTGTACTTGTCATGTTCTCCCTTGTTCAAGAATATTCAGTGGCTCCCCACGGCCCGCTGGCCAAAATCCAAACTCCTCAGTTTAATATTCAAGGCTCTCAAGTATCAGGTGCCAAAGCACTTCTCCCAATTTATCTTCTGTTGCTTCTCCCAATGTACCCTGCTCACAAGCCTCATACGCTTGCCAAACTTGCACGTCTCTGGGTCTTTGTTGGTGCTGCTCCCTATACCTGGATGCCATCTTCACACACCACTCCTGGCCTCTTCCTGTCAAAAGCCAATCTACCTTTCCAAGTCTGCCAGGTAGGCCACCACTCCCCGGAGGCCTTTCCTTGCCTCCCAGCTGGAAGCTCTCCCTCCCCTGAGCTCATACCACACCGTTTCTGTCCTGCTTTCATGATCCTAAGCACACTGTACCTCATTTTATAGTAAGTTATCCCCAGGTCTCATCTCACCCTGCCCAACCCAAGACTCCAGGCTTGTAATTTACTTTTATATCACCAACAGCCAAACTGTTGGTGGTACAGAAATCCCTAGCACACAAAAAGTGTGAGTAAATATTAGCTGAGTCAAATGACATATTATTTTCCTTGATTTAGAGAAATAGGGTTTTCTGATATAAGAACTTTTCTTCCTTTGGTAAGGGAGAGGGTAACAGAAGTAACTGATGAACTAACCATGATTTTTCCTTTTTTCACCCTTAGAATTTGTTTATATTCTCTTTGTCATAAAGAGCTAAAAGATTTGATTTTAAAAATTTGGCTACTACAGGTAAGTAATATTAACCAGTATTATGCTGGCTAAGTCCTCATTCATTTCCCCAACTCTCTGTCATCTGGGGTTTAATTCCTCTGTGATGTGGGCTCTTATTGTAAATCACTTCAAAGTCATTTTGGCCACCCAAGGGTGACTCACTTTAAAGAACTCAACCCTTCCAATGGCAGCACAGCGAGCTCCAGCACAGAGTTCAAAAACAGACTAAGTTTGAAGCCAGTTACGAGCTAGGTCACCTTGGCAAGTCTTGGATGTTTTGGTCCTGTTTTCTTGTCTGCAAAGTGGGGACAACACTAGTCACTTCACAAGGTTATTGGGGGCATTAAATAGATAGTATACGTGAAAGTGCCCAGGAGAGTGAGTGCCTGACATGTAGTAAACACTGAAAATCCATTCCTCCGTCCCCTTTCTCCTCTGGGCTTGGAACTTCCTGGGTTCACAGAGGCTTTCTCCAGCTTCTTCTAAGTCATGCTTAGGTAAGAATGGGATAGGGCATTTGGAGCAGCTCTAAGAATTGCTAAAGGGAGATGCCAGAGAGAAACACTGGGTACAGGTGTGTGTGTGTGCGTGCGCACATGTATGCATGTGTAAATGTATGTGTGTGCTTTCATGTGTGTGTGTGTGTGTGTGTGTGTGCATGTGTGTCTTGGCTACCAGTACAGGTGTGTGTGTGTGCGTGCGCACATGTATGCATGTGTAAATGTATGTGTGTGCTTTCGTGTGTGTGTGTGTGTGTGTGCATGTGTGTCTTGGCTACCGTCCATTACACATGGCTGCACTGGCCTACTGGAACCTGCTCTTCCCCCAGCACCAGAAAAGCTAGGCTTGATTTTTTTTCCCTCCTAATCCCAGCAATGCTTTATTTGAAGAGAAGAGAGCTTCTGCGTAAGGGAGGCAGCTATAGGGAAGCTAGCTCTTTAAGAGGAGCTGTCCAGGGTCCCTTCTAGGGCAAGGGGTGAGGGCTAGTGTCATCATTCTGCACCTCTGGAGGTGGCCTGTTCTGTTCTTCCTGGTTGCAGCACAGACACATACTTAGTGGGGGCTTTCGTCCCTGTGCCTGTTTAGTAGGTCCAAGATGGTGGAGTTGCTCCAGGGCTAGTGTCATCATTCTGCACCTCTGGAGGTGGCCTGTTCTGTTCTTCCTGGTTGCAGCATGGACACATACTTAGAGGGGGCTTTCGTCCCTGTGCCTGTTTAGTAGGTCCAAGATGGTGGAGTTGCTCCTCTGATGTTTTTAATGTTTGAACAACTTGACTTCTTCACCGCAGCCTCACTCTAACACTATTTACTCTCTTGTTCAATAACTATTAGTGCCATTCCTTATTGTCTATGGATAAAATCTGAACTCTGTCACCTGGCATTTGAAACCCTCCATAGCCGCTCCCTCCCCCTTAAGAAAATGGCCTGTGCTCCAGTCCTGCTGGATGGTTCACTATTTCCTGGGCAATGCCTGTTTTTCTGGCTCTCTGCATTAGTTTGTGTGACTTCCTCAGACTGCTGTCTGTCCCATCCCCTAGCTTTCCCGTTCTTAGCTGCCCTTGTTGAAATCTTATTGCCCTTCAAAGCTCAGCTCAGGTTCAGCTTCTTTCCCAAGCCTTATCTGATATTCTGACAGTACAGAACAGATGGTGCTCTTTCCCTTGCACGCACAGCACTTCCTTATTCCTTTCTTTACAGCCCTGATTTTATCCTGCCCTGGACTATTGGGAGCTCCTTGAATGTCCACCCTCCCTCAACTAGACTGCAAGCTCCTGAAGACAGAGACCCCACTTTACCAAGCTCAGTAACCCCTCTCAGAGCATCCTGTATGGGGGAACTTGTTAAGTGTGAGTTAAACTGACTTCAATGCAGAACAGAATATGCAGGGGCCTGGGCTTGTCCTGACATCTAGCCTGGGTTTTTAGGTACTCTAGTGTTTTGGGGTAGCAGGTGGAATCACAGACAAGAGACAGGGATTCCTGGTGGTTAAGGGGGAAGGCTTAGGAGTTGTAATATGACCTTGGATAAGTCACTTCACCTTCTGAGTCCTAATTTCTTCCCCTACAAGACAGTGATAAAAATACTATCTTGCTGGGTGGTTGTGCCAGTAAATGAGATAATACAGTGCTTGGCTTGTTGAAAGTGCTCAGACCATGGTGGTTGTGAGACCACCAGGGCAGATGCAGGGAAAGATGCCTGGGGTTCCTAGGAGATAGCAAACTCTCCTAAGAAAGAGATTTAGTCTTAATACCTTCACAGTTGTGTTTGCTTCAAACTTGAAAGCTTTGGTCTGTCCATTCTCCAAGTACAGCTTGAGCACATTGGGCATACACAGCAGAGAATTACCCTGGAAAACAAAAGAGTAGTGTTGTGTCCCTGTCACACCCTTCCTGCACCTTGCTGTGACAAATCCTCAGCCACTTAGCCCTGCCTGGTTTGGAGAACAGGATCCTCCCTAACCTCCTCACTATGTCAGGGGTTGCTTCTTGGCATTGGGGAATTTCTGCAATGAACAGGCACACTTCGTCAACACCCATGAGAACTGTTAGATATAATGGACGGTGGAGGAGAGTGAGCCCTGCCGTGAGCATACTGATATCACAGCACAAGCCTGTGCATTGTCTCATGACCATCAGCTGACATTTCACTACTGGTTGCCACCCTTAGAGGAGGCAATTTGGCAAGCTAGATGACCAGCAAGCATGCTGTCCAGAATGGTCCTTTCTGGGATTCTTGGACCTGAACTTGTGGACGTGGGGTGGAATGGGGAGAATTTGGGGTGGGATGGTGGGAGTGGGGGTGGAACGCTCCCTCAGAGCCCCCTCTTTTAATGCTGCATTCCCTGTAGTAAAGCACCACCAAAGAGCAGAGAGATGCTCTCCATCTCCATTACCCTACCATCATCCCAGATTTGCCAGATCTCCTATGGGACTCTGCCACTCTTGGAGTGTTTTTTAGGAAGAAGGCTGGTCTGTGTTTGGTGACTCCATGCCAGCCAGAATTCTTGGGGTGGAGCAGAGCAAGGTTTTGGGGGATGCTCCCAGGGCCAGTCCTCATAAGCAGTGACCTCTGAGTGTTTAGCTGCAAATAAAAAGGGCTCTTGGGACTGGTGTCCTCCAGAACCAGTGAGAGATTCGACAGCCTTTTCAGATAAGAATCTTGCATCTTCTAAATGTGAGGGTGTTTGTATCTTCTAAGCATGACTAACAATAACTCTCTATAACTTTTTTTTAAACCACAGTGTTTTTACGGAGAAAAAGAAATATGTTCATATTCCAGTGCCATTTCACAGTCAATCACGATGAGGGATTTCAAACTACTCACTCAGCTGTCATCTCACTTCTCTGGCTTTGGGTGTTTAGAAATCTTAATTTTTAGATTTCCCAAGTGGGAAATTTTTTCCTTGGCACTTTATTATTTGTGATTTAATAGGTTTACAAAAAATGCATTCATAACAGCATCACGTAACTATCACCATTTACTTTTCTCTAAGACTTCTTCCAATTTTTTTTTTTTTTTTTTGTCTTTTGTCTTTTTCCGTGTCCAGCAACGGATCGCAACCCTCAGTGTTGCCCCCGCACCGGACCGGGGACCGGCAACGGGATCGCAACCCTCGGTGCTGCTCCCGCGCCTCGCTCAGCCAGTGAGCAGGAACCGGTCTGTATGTGGGATCCGAACCCTCGGGCGGGAGCGCCGCCGCGCTTCCCAAGCGGCGCACTTAACCAGTGCGCCACCGGGCCGGCCCGACTTCTTCCAATTTTTATCTACATCTGTAAATAGTTTTTATAGAGCTGCAATAATAAAATATTCATAATCTATTCTCATTTTTTACCCAACATATAATTCATATACAATTTCTATGTAGGCTTAATGTTTATAATTTTCATGGTTTTATAATACTCTATTTAGCTGAAATATCAGAATTGTTTTAACCATTCCTCTGCCCTAAATATTTAGCATTTTTTCCATTTGTGGGGCTATTTCAAATATTGATACTATAGGTTGATTTAAATATATGGATTTTTGTACTTAAATAATTTTGTGGACTTTAGATCCCTGGGACACTTTTTACAAGTCATTACATTGTTTTTTCCACCCCAAAATGTTGAAAACAATTTATAAAGCCACCAGTTAGTGTATGACTGTAGTTACTTTCTTAGCACCAGGGCTTACATTTTTTCTTTATTTGTGCTCATTTACTAAGTATAATTTGTCACTTTTTAACATTTTTCTTTGTATTTCTTTAATTTGAGCAAAGTTGAACATATTTCAAATGTTGGTTCACTGTTTCAGATTTTTCTAGAGTGATCGTGCATCCTTGGGAGAGTCTTATCAAATTTCGAGGGGACATGTTTAACAACCAATTTTATCATTTTTTAAACACTAGAAATGGGGCTGGTGGCTTAGCTCTCTCAGGATAGCATGGTGCTGATAAAATCAAGGTCAATGGTTCAGATCCCCATGCTGGCCAGCTGCCAAAAAACACAAACAAAACAAAACAAAACAAAAACACTAGAAAGAACGAATAGGCAGGTCACAATGATAAACTCTCAGGGCCAGCCCGTGGCTCACTGGGTGAGCGTGGTGCTGACAACACCAAGTCAAGGGTTAAGATCCCCTTACCGGTCACCTTTAAAAAAAAACAAAAAACCAACAGTGATGAACTCTCACTGGTTTTGCTGCCTCTGCCTTGTGCAGCTGATTCAGAGACCCCTATAAATTCCCCTTGGGCCCAAACCTGTAAGTCTTTCCAGAGACACATCTTAGAACCCTGTTCTTCTAAGCTCTCCCTCCCCACCAAAACTCTGAACTAATTTTGTAGCTGGTTCACATCAGAACTTGTCCTTATCTGATCTCCTCAGCATAGACACCAGTGAATGGGGTGTCATACCCATTTTAACAGGTCATCATCCAGGTGACCTGGTCCACACCAGTCCTGCTGGCTGGTTCTCACCCCTACTTGTCATCAGTCATCATTGTACACTACTTTTAAAAACACATGTTGAATCTAAATTTAAGAGGTTCAATCCATTTTCACAAACACAGACACACAGACATTCAGATATAGTTGACTGAGAGGATCTCAGGTCTTTTCTGAGTAATGCCTGAGGCCTTCCACTGGCCCCCTCCTGAACAAATCCACCTTTTTCTCTCAAGTCTAACTGAAGGTGTGCTCTGTTAAGTAGCAGGACAGGTAGAAACTAATGGCTCTGTAGAAGTGGACCAGGTCACCTGGATCCTTTGTTAAAACGGCCATGACCCCCCATTTGCTGGTCTCTATGACAAGAAGACCAGATAAAGAACAGTTTTGACTTGAAAGTTTCAAAGTCTAATATTGATTGCTGAATTCCAAATGGCAATAGTTACAGACAATTGGGGGGAAATGTGTAAATTATGAACAAATGAGCCTTTTATCCAACAATCCACGTTAAAAACATCAAACTCTAGCTAACACTTTGTCTTTACAAATTCGTCTTCTGAACTCCCATCCCTGTGTTTCTGCACATCAAAAAGGACTAGACAGCGTGTCACAGTGGAAAACAAAAGAACTGAAGTCACATAGACCTAGGCTCCTGTATTTTCGTAATATGTGAGCTTAGAGGTTAATTCTCTTAATCTCTTTAAGCCTCTGTTTCTTCTTTTGTTAAAATACCTCCCCTTGCAGGGTATTGTGATGAGAAAGGATTATGTACAAAAAAAGTTTAGGTCACGTAACAGAGGTCCAATGGGTGATAAGCTCTTTTTTTAAAAAAAAAGCAATCCCCATCACCACTACAACTGTTATCAACATATCACCCTCAGAGGAAATCATAAGTTTGAAGGTTCAGAAATTAATTATTAGAATCTGTTGAAATTGCACAGACAGGAAAATGGAGTCACAGAATAACAAAGAGCCATACCCAGTGCTTCTCTCCCCAGTCCCCGCCCAGCGCCCAGAGCCCCCCACCAGTTCTCCCTGCCCATAGTCTGCAGCTATTACACTGAGACGGTGCACAAAGCCTCCAGCAAATGCACTGCAGTCCCTCTGTGTCCTCTCTGTGCTTACAGGATTCCAGAGTTTCAGGGACTTATTTGTGAGAAGGCAGCTCACTTCATAAAGAGCAACTTCAATCCCCTGAGCAGTGACGCACCTGGCTGTGTCCACTGACAAGCACTTCCTCAGCAAAGTGCACCTTCACAGGGTTGGTCTTCAGCCTGGCTCTCTTTTCCTCAGTCAGGAAGGATGATTTGGGAACTCCCTGGAAAACATTAATATGATATATTTTAGAAGGGTACTTTCATAAAAGCCATGTATATCTCTCACTTCTTAAAAGCAAAAGCAAAATCTTTGACAGCCATTATTGATTCAATGAAAACCCACAGAAAGGACGATATCCCATCAAAGATCTCTTTCAATAAAATCTAGGGATTCCAATCCAGACAATGTTCTCATGTGTCTGAGAATGGTTGAAAATTCAATATGGTAGCAAAATGGCTGTGATATGATGAAGACAAAGAGAACTGGCCTGTGAACCAAGAGACCTGAATTCCAACCCAAGTTCCTACTCAATAGTTTTGAGAACTACCTCAAATACAAATTCTTATGAAAGAAAACCAGGTGGGTGTACACGTGTGTGTGTGTGTGTGTGTGTGTGTAGGTGTCATCAGATATCAAGTAGAAGGGGTGAAAGGTCAAGGAACTGGGAATCTAAAAGAGGGGTGCATGGGAAACTTGAGGAGCAGAGACAGCTACAGGTCAAAGGCTAGGAAATCACTAAGAACACACATAAGAGAGTGCAGGGAGGCAGGGTTGTGAAGAGCTGAA
>NW_007726122.1:543182-545413 GCF_000696425.1 Galeopterus variegatus
TTTTACTGCAGGAAGATGTGTGATCTTAAAGGTAACTAGCACCTTAGTGTGACAGGACTCATGACAATGATTTGGCATCGCAAATATATAGTTCGTTTGAAAACAAAAATATATAGTAGAAGGAGAGGGGGAAATAGCAGTGTTCCCAGAGAAGTACACCTGCAGAAATTACTGGTCTTCCAACTAGAAGGGAAAGAAGGAATAAAGGAAAGAAAAGGTTACAACCTCAAATTCGTAATGAAACTATCAGACTGCTTTGAATGAGTTCAAGACTCCTATACCAGGTGAATCTAGGGGGCTTCTGGGCCTGTTATATGTAACAGTTGGCATCACCTATAGGACAGAGAATGGAAGAAATACTAGGAGATTAAAGACGGTCAAATATCAAGTTTCCCAGAAAACAAATATGGAAGATTCAGGAAAACACATATTGGTAAGCTTGTCATTAATTCTTGGCAAAATCCAAGACAAGAGATGGTCAGAGAGCTGTTAGACAATGATCACTAACAACCAATATGGAGTTACCAAGAACAAGTCAGAGCCAACCAAGTTCATTTTTCTTTTGAAGAGAGGATTCCAGATTGGTAGGTCAGGGTCCTGTGGATAGAGCAGTATTCCTTCATTCTTGCAAAGCATTTGATAAGGTCTCCTATAATCCCCCTGTGGAAAAGGCCAGATGCAGAGCCATTAGGTGGATTCAAAACTAGTTGACCTATACTCAAAATAGTCCTGATTCCTAACTAAAAAACTAAGGTGACCTTTGTTTCAATCCTCATTAATGATATTTCACAACGCCTTGGTTAAAGTCAGAGAAAGGGAACTTATGAAACCTGTGAATGATTCAGAACTGCAAGGTGTCATCAGATATCAAGTAGAAGGGGTGAAAGGTCAAGGAACTGGGAATCTAAAAGAGGAGTGCATGGGAAACTTGAGGAGCAGAGACAGCTACAGGTCAAAGGTTAGGAAATCACTAAGAACACACATAAGAGAGTGCAGGGAGGCAGGGTTGTGAAGAGCTGAAGGGAACAGGGTAGAGTGAGGGGTCAAAGCCACAGGGACAACCATCACCACCCTAAAGACTCAAGACGAATGAGAAATCAGGGGCAGAACAGAGGAGAGATGAAGAGAGAGAAATAATCTGCAGGTGGCAACCATTGCTGTCTCTCATCCTAGAGAGAGCAATCCTGCAAGCATTAGGCCCAGAGCTGGATCATGATAAAGAAAACAAATTTGCTGGGAACTGGAGGAAGTGGGAGAGACTTGGAAAGAGGAGGTTGTGACCAGAAGGGAGAATGACTACAGCTGATGACTGTACAGATAAGCCTTTCGGCCCCACAGTTCCCTGACTAGAATCTAGCATGCCAGAACACTGGGGCAAGAGTCATGATTTGACAGGGATTAATAGGAAGTGTGGCATTGAAGATCCAAAAAATCAATTGCATAAGCCTGCGACTGGAGGAGCCTGGCTTGAAAGCTATTCATCTGAAAACCAACTCAGCATTTAGTTAGCCACAGCTTTCACCCAAGCCAACAGTGAGACTGGGCCTGCATCAGCCTTGGATTTCACTAGCATTCTTGGTACACGTCAGAGTGTACCCTTCGTTCCCCATGGCACTCAGCACTGGTTGGCCATTGGTGTGACTGTGTTCCCTTCTGTGTCCACTATTGGGAGGGTCAACATGAAACTGGAATCTGCCCAGAAAGCTATGAGGAAAGTGAGAATTCAGACAAACACATCTTGAGGAATGGTTGATAGAACAGTTGTTTAGCCTGGAGAAGGCCACACTCCCACATCTTTGCAGAGCTATTTCATACAAGGTAGACTTGTTCTGAACTAGGACTAGTCAGTGGGAGTCAGAGGGAAAAAGGGCTATTCTTACATCTGGAAACACCCAACTATGAAACTGGCTGCTTTGAGAAAGAATGTGCTGTCATGAAAATGCCCAACCCACAGGCCCTGCTGTGGCTCCTACACTTTTATACCTGACCATCAGCTCTGCTACCTGTGTGCCGTGGCATCTGAACATACTGTAAACCACCTACTTAAGTCAACTTGAGCTACCTAATATTTTTGTAGCTGGTGGTGGTGGTGGTGTTTTTGGCGGCTGGCCGGTACCTAATATTTTAAAGAGGCAATCAGAAGGATATGAGCTACCCATTATTCTAGAACATCTAAGCTCTCCCTGGGTTCTAAATTAATTCAAGGAGCAGCAGACTTGAGGTGATAAAAT
>NW_007726122.1:546229-547398 GCF_000696425.1 Galeopterus variegatus
ATCTAAGCTCTCCCTGGGTTCTAAATTAATTCAAGGAGCAGCAGACTTGAGGTGATAAAATTTCTTTGTGCATGTTTTTGCTGAACTAAGAGTTAATGCTTAAAAGGGCATTGAAAGAGACAAGTTGGAAAACATTTCTATATCTTTTAGCAATACCCCCCGACCTGGGTTACTCAACATACAGTTTTAAGGAGGTAAAATAGCATAATGTTCATGAGTGTGAATTGTGGAGTCTAACTATGGAAAACAACCCAGCTCCAGTGGTTTCTGCATGTGAGACCGTGGGCATGTGAGGCCACAGTGTCCTCAACCTATAAAAGGGGGATATTGAATGTATCTACGTTGTAGGATTTCCTTTTGGTGAAAATTAAATAAAACTAAATATCAGTATTATTACAAATAATTAGTATATTATAAATAATTAATATAAACAATACAGATCTACAAAATTAAACCAAAACCTTTTTTCCCCATAAAATTCTATGTCCTAGGGAAGAAGTAATTAATATTCCAACTTTGTTTTTTATAATTCCTATCAATTTCAAGTCATTTGAGGACTCCAAGAATCTAGTACAACAACAATGAGCTTCCTTGCTGAAGCAACACATATATGATCATTTTGTAATGTTTGTAAAATGCTTCAGGACACCTCTGGTGAGAGGCCTGGGAGTGGGCTAGCCCATATTCAGGACATCTCTTAGAGGCACTGATAGTCATAAATCGGGCCAGTACCACCTCTCCCTGTGGGATCTCCACAGCACAGTATCCCCATTCCCCTCTTCCTGGAAATCTTGTGATCTTCTGGGAATCTCAGGAGTGGTACTGGACACTACAAATTTTCCTCTCCCCATATTTTTCATTTTTTAAAGGATGCAGCTATATGCTGTTTCCCTTTCTCCTTAACAAATATCTTGTTTTGCTCATTTCTTGGAAATAGAGTAGGAAAAAGCCACCTGATTAAGATTAAGATTTTCTCTGTTGAGATGACAATCAACTAAATAAAAAGAATGTCTTAACACCTGCAGGAACATTTATACTTATTAGCTCTCCCTGTTTTTATTTTGGTTTCATATTATTTCATAGGAAGATGCTGTTTGGAATAGAAAAGCTTCCATTTAATTGTGCATAAAACACTTGATCTATCATATTTATGGCAAACATAATAGTAA
>NW_007726122.1:548027-549465 GCF_000696425.1 Galeopterus variegatus
ACACTGAGGGTTGCGATCCGTTGCCAGTCACGAAAAAAAGACAAAAAGACAAAAAAAAAAAGAAACACTGTAGTATCTAATTTTATATTCAAGAGATTTTTTTTTTACATCCTTCAGTAATATTTTAGTTTCCTTCACAAAGTGCCCACGTTTCTTTTCCTTAAAGTTTTCCTATTTTATAATTTTTTTCCCTTAAAGTACTAGCTCTTGGATTTATCAACTTTACAATCTATTTTCCAAAGCATCATTTAGATTTTAACTATTTTCTTTATTCTGTTTTATTAATCTTTTCTTCCTTCTTTCACTGATATTTAATTGATCTATTTCCTTATTAAATAATAAAAACAAGGCTATGAATTTTACTCTGAGTATAGTTTCAACTGTACATAAAAAGTTTTTAAAAGTAGAGCTCTAATTTTCAATTATTTTCTAAACGGTCTATAATGGTAGTTTTGCTTTTCTATTCGACTCCATCTTTACTTAGGAAATTACATTTTTATTTCCAAATGGCTGGATGGTTTTAATTAAAATTTTTATAGTTGTTTCTAAAATGAAAAAGAAACCGAAAAAGAGACCTATACAGTTTTTTATTTGGGGTATTTATTGAGTTTTCTTGGTAGCCTGGTATGTGGTCAATTAGGTTAGATTACTAAATGCATTATTAAAATTCTCTATGCCCCCCCCCCTTTTTTTTGTCTATTTGTGGCCAAGGCTAAGAGGTGTATATTAAAGTCTCTCGCAATGAGAATTTTCCTGTCAACATTTCCTTCTTGGTAGTGTTTCCTCTTATAAGTTGATTCTATACTTTTCTCTGGACAATATACAAAGGGCCCCGTGGCCGCTGGGGTTTAGGATTGCCAGGCCTCCCTGTGCATCAGTTATACCACACCCTGACTTGTGGTGAGCCTCGGAGCTGATACAACACTTTCACATCCGACACCTCATTTGGGCCTCATAACATTCCATTAGATAGACAAGGTAGCTACTGTCATCACCACTATTTTACAAAAGTGAAAACTGAAACTGAATGACCTTGCCCAAAGTCACAGCACTCAAACCTGTCTTGAAACTCCTAGTTTGGTGCCTTTTTCATAGTTCCATTCTGCATAATCATAGGCCTGTCCCTTAGCTGGACGGTGAGTCCTTGAGGCCTGAAACCACATCTGTTCCCTCTATGGCACCTATGCATAGGAGGTCTTCTGGGAATGTAGAGTGACTGGCCGGTCACCCACTGCCCAGCAGCTGTCACCCTCTGCCCTTTGCCTTCCCTGCTTATTTTACGAGGGATATCCTCTGGAGATGCAGAGTCTTGGGGCCAACAGGGGTGAAACTAACACACCGAACATAGAAAGAGATTTACCGACACACAGCGCACAACTGTGATTGAAAGAGTATCTTCAGCTCCCCTGAAAAAAAGAAGACAAAAACACTTAGTCAT
>NW_007726122.1:550187-550921 GCF_000696425.1 Galeopterus variegatus
CCTAGACCTAAGCCACTAAATTAGTCTCACACAATGGAGAACTCACCCAGTTGATACTAGCTAGGTTTACGTCCAAAAAAAAATCCTAAGAGAAAACATGGCAATAACACAGATAACTTAGGTTGCTATTTCAGAAAATGTAGGCCAAACATTTCACTGAATAGAACGTACTTAGATAAGAACCAACCAGTTTACGGTGATTGGGTACACAAAGTCAGTGTAACAAGCTCAATAATATCATAAAGATACCAGATTTTTTTTTTTTTGTATTATCTCTTCCATTTCAGAAGAGATCAGATCAACCAGACAACTGCCAAACCTCTACTTTTTATTAGCGGACAGGACCAAGAAATTGATTCACACTTTCCTTTCTTTGCCATTGCTGTGTAGAGAATCAGTTTGCAAAATAACTTTATTTGACTTCTTGCAATATGAACATTTAGGTCAACTGCTGCTGGCATGTTATTTCCTTGGATGGATAAACTCAACCCAAGGTTTCTAAGTGTCTGGGGATTGCCTCTTTTTCATTTTATATGAGAACAGGCCTTTTCTGAGATAAACCACAATAAACCAAGATCCAGTGTTCTCAAAAGGACATTTTGGCCTCACAGATAATTGGAGGAATTAGAGGGGTTTTGTTCGTATCATTGTTGTGTCATTTTGTTTTGCTTTGGTTTTTCCCCTCCTTTATAAGTGACAATGAATAACACATGCTGCTTTTTTTTTTTTTTTTT
>NW_007726122.1:551903-554853 GCF_000696425.1 Galeopterus variegatus
CCAAATTCTACCCAGCATTAAAGGTACAGCTGAAATACTTCTGGACCCTTCTCTGTTTTGTCAAATTACAACTTCCTCCCAAGCTAGAAATCTCTAACATTTACAACCCATTTCTTCCACTTCTCTTGATGCAGTGTCCGCCCTCAAACTCAGAGGGGTTTGTACCAGTTGTGTCTGCCCTACCAGCCTGTAAGTGTTTGGGGAGAGGAGTCCCTGTCCCACAGAGTTCCTTACCAGGATAGGTGCTCAGTGAACAAACAGGGGTTAAGTGTTACCTAAACACCCAAATTCTGGCCCATTTCTTGAAATTATAAATACTTCCAGTTGTTACTCAAAGTTTAACCTGGCCCGAGAGATGTATTAGTAGCACTGAAAATCAAAAATTCACTTGCTGGAGGTGATCATCTTTGAGAAAACAGTGCAATAATTGGTAAAACAAATTTGATGATTTCATTTATCATACTTCTTTATTTTAAAATGAAATCATCAAATCCTTGCCCCACCCACTCAACTTATTCTCTGACATTCCTGAAGCAATACTGGGCTTGGTTGAAGGGATTCTGTCCCCTACATTTGGGTTGAGTCTCTGTCTTAACTTCAGCTCGGTGTGGGTGTGGTGCACGCGGCTATGTCCACAGAGAGACCATGCTTTCTGGGGTGGGGACTGCACCCTGCATCTCCATTTTCTCTGACTTTGCAGTTTGTTCAGTGTGTGCCTCACACAACTGGTGCTCAGAAATGATCACCACTCCGAAGCCGGATAAGCTGCTCACAAAAAGGTACACGCTGAAGTACAGAGGTATTTTCACGTTAGCTTTCACCTAACTTGATTTCTCATCTCTCCTAACTTACATTAAAGCTAAACATTGTGAGTAAAAACCTTAAAAGCCAAAGCCTGCACGTGCCTATACAATGTCTGCTAGGCCTCTTCACTCCTATCACTGACATTCCTCCATCTTAATCCAGGGCCACCAATTCCAAGTGCTGACCACATGCCCTTGTCCAGCTGAGGACTCACTGTTCACCTTCCCTGGTCTCAGGGGATCATGGTCTAGGCAGAAAGTGAGGCATTTACACAAATCCCAACGACACCAGGTAGACAGTAGTGGGTGCTTTATCAATGAAACTACATATGAGGGTACGTCAAAAAGTTAATGAAAGACTCGTATTATCTTTTGATTCTATTTTTCCATGAACTTTCTGAAGTACCCTCATATATGCCACCCAGGCTGTATCTGCAAGAATATTTAAGAAGAGATACCAAAAGGGTTAAAGAAGAACAAACAGATTTAGTATCAATTTAGTTCAATTTTTGATATATGTTACGACAAGCCTATAAATCCTTAGAGGGTAGGGGCTATGCATTGTTCATAATTACATTCCCCACAGCGCCTAGCACAACGTCTTGGGCATAGCAGGGATCTGATCAATATGGCCCTCCGTGACTCCCAAGCTCTTCTGTAGACAGAAAGAGAGCAGATAGTAACAGCCACCACCGAGAAGCCACCTTAACAGAGTTGGAACTCCAAAACAAGGCTGTTCTTGCTGCTTTAAGGAGACTGGACCTTACTAAAATCATGGGATCACTTAGGCCATTCCTATTGACCATTTTTGTTCTGTGATGATCTGTGTGACTCTGTGGATGATGGAAGACAATTTAGTACCTCAGAATATCAACTGCTCGCTCACAGGAAAGTTCGTCAGCGGGCTCATTGTTCATCTGGAGGATCTGATCACCAGGGAAAAGCTTGCCGTGAGCGGAGCCGCCTGTTGGACAGAAAATAAGTAATTGGTACTTGTGCCAGGAGGGCCCAGACCCTATGTGTCGCAGCAGCACAGCCAAATAGCAGCCTGATCCAGTCCCCAGGGCACTGGCTCACCCCCAACTTCAGCCAGGCTTGGGCTCACATGGACCTTACTTTTCCTGTTTCTAAAGCATGGACAGTGTACCTATCATCCATCAACTTCAAGGGATGTTAGGAGATGGTCCCGAGAAAGGAAAACTAGCAGAAACCTTCTGAATGAACAGAACTGGCTGGTGAATCTATTACATTCATCTCTAAAGAACTCTGGGGGAGGGGTGTGTGTGTATGCACGTGCATGCGTGTAAATTGAAGTTAATATATTTTAACTAGTCCCAGATCTAATATCAATACATAGCTCAAGTATGAAAACAAACACTAGCCTTTCCCAGTCTGCTCGCCTCTGCCCTGGTGCAGCCTATATTTCACAAAGATTCAAGTGAAAACAAATCAATAGTTTCTATTACTGTCTGACCAGAAAATCTCCCCAGCTAGGAGCATGCAGGCTTCAAAGAGGAGGGCCAGCTTATCCAAACACTTTCCCTGCCCCTAAGAATGGCCAGGGAGCTGTGGGTGGGCAAAGCCCTGGCTGAGGTCAGTGGTAGTCTGGGGTTTAGAACAGCAAGTGCACTTGGGGCTCTCTCGCTCCCTTCCAGAACCAAAGGAAGGTACAAAGCCCCAAACAGAAGTAGGTCAGAATTAGGTGTGCCTTTTCTAACTTCCTGGGGTAGCACTTTCTGCATTTTGTTATAGGACAGAAAGATGGGAGGAGAACTAGGGCTATTTCCCCTCACAAAGCCAAAACTCCTTTCTCATTCCCCAGTCAGCTCCTACCTGCTGTGACGGCCACCACTGTGAGGGGAAGGCTCTCGGAAATGTGAAATCCATAGTCTTGGAGGAGGGCATCTTTGTCTATCTTTACTGTGTGCCTCACAGGGGTGAGGGTCTGAGTTGGGTTCCCAGGAGGCCCATCAGCTGCAGCGACTTTAGCCCTGGAATAGAAGAAGTATGTGAAAAAGAGAAAGGGAGGGTTCCAGTTGATGGCCACAAACTGGGTCAGCCCTAGGCACCATGGAGAAAGATGAGGAGCTGAGCAGATACCTACTCTCCTCTTGAGAGGGATAAGCCACAAACACCACCAGGTAAAA
>NW_007726122.1:555613-557161 GCF_000696425.1 Galeopterus variegatus
AAACAGACTGACAGGCATCCCAGACAGGAGGCACTGCTTGAGCAGAGGTACAGGAGAAGAAGAACATGAACAGTGAACAGGAATGAGGATTTGTTTGGTTGGATGTTTGATGATAGCTAACTTTATAGGTGCATTGCTTTGTCAGTGATATTTTTTCTTTTTTGATTTATGATGAATTCTGCTTCCTTTAAACTTGGAAACTATGAGGATTCCAGTATAAAATCCCCGATAGCAAGGACTCCCTCTATATTAATCTCTAAAAATACATATGTTCTATATATATCTATAAGCAGGTAAATTGAAAGTAGTATTTTCTCTCTCTCAAAGCCACAAAGTGAGTCACAAGCTATTTTTCACTTGTCTGTGGCAAATGATTTTTTTCCCTCTAACAGTCAGTGGTTCTTTCTGAGGAAGGTCAAATAGTGACGGGATGAGGTGTTTATTGTCATTATAAACAACAGAAATGTGGAGGAGTAACAGCTCCCTCAGGACTCTGCAGTTAAGGCCTATCATTTATTCTTATCCATTTACCAAACACCGTCAGGAGCTTTGCCTAATGCAATAGGGACCACATTTATCTGAAAATCACCTCTCTGTCATTTATAACAATCTCAAATTTCAACAAGGGTCAGGAAATATGAAAAACTGTCTCATGGAGCCAAAATGCATGTGAGAAGTCTAAGGACAAGGCTTCCTGCACATTATCCATCGAGCAGCCTCCCAGGCCCTGGCTTAGAGCAGACTTAGGTTCTGTCTGAATAGATGACCTGACTCACACAACTGAGGAGCAGAGAGGGGATTTCTTCCAGACAAGCACATGGGTGAACAGAAAGACCCAACACGAGGGAAGAAACTGTGAAAATTTACACTGAATAAAACCATGACCATTCCAGACTTTTTTTTTTAAATTTAAATCTATAAAAGGACCTTTTAAAATATAATATACTCTGCACTAAAAATCAAAAATCAATATCTGCACTCTCTTGAAAAAGCAACAGGATAAGGATACCCTAGATACTACTCTTACATAATCCAGCAGGAGAAATGCTTATACCAGTTATCAGGGAGGGAAAAATAAGAGAAATAATCACAGGAGGTGGAAAAGTGCCAACTTTATTGTTTTTTTGTTTTTTGGGTTTTTTTAGCAGATGATGATATACACATAGAAAATAATTTTTTTAAAAAAAAGAATTTCTAGAGCTAAAAATTAAGTTTAGTAGCAAGGCAGAACAAAAACAGCCACACACACACACAAAATCAACAATTCATTAAAAACATTAGCTCAATATACATTAGTACCAGCCATTCTTAATAAGCTGATTCTAAACATCAACAAAATGCCATGAAAAGATTCAAGTAACAAAATTAGTGATGTGTACTAATTTAATTCAGCATAAGATATTTACGTAAAGATAAAGACACAATTGGGAAAAAGTTATGCCGAGTTCCTGGTTGAGAAGACTAAATATTGAAAAATAAAAGTAAGCTATAAATTAAAATATAGATTTAATGTAATATTGATTTAAAATTCTTTCAGATTAAAAAAAA
>NW_007726122.1:557771-560849 GCF_000696425.1 Galeopterus variegatus
AAAAAAAACTTGACAAACTGACAGTAATATTAGCAGTAATAACAACAATAATAATAGTTAATAACATTTATGAGCACTAATTATATATCAGAGAGTAATCTTATTTTCATACATATCTCACTAAACCCTCACAACAAACTTGTGAGATAGGTATAACTATTATTCCTATCTTATAGATAAGGAGACTGAATCTTGCTTTGAGAGATTTTAACTTGCTTAAAGTCACACAGTTGGGAAGCAGGTTTTAAACTGCGCAACATCACTCAGCATGCAGCTACTTTCTTCAACAGGCCCTGTACACAATTTCTAGTGCAGTTTGTCCAAATGAAATATAATGCAAGCCATATATGTAAATTTAAGTTTTCTAATAGCCACCTGAAAAGGGGAAATTAATTTTAACAATGTGTTTTATTTAACCCAATAGATCCAAAATACTATCATTTCAACACAATATAAAAAATTATTGATGAAATATTTTGCACTTTTTTTCATATCAAGTCTTTGAATACAATGTGTATTTTATACTTAAAATGCATATCAATTTGGACTCTGTGTTTTCATCAGAAATACTTAGATTTCACAAAATTTACAGTTGAAAAGTAAAATTTCATGCCCAAGTTGTTCCAAACGTACTTAAAAGTTTTCCCATAACTGAACTGAGTATCAATCTTTAAATTAATTAAATATTCAGTCCCTCAGTCACACTAACCACATTTCAAATATTAATAGTCATCTGTGAATAGTCGTGGCCATATTGGACCACACAAATCTAGAGCCTATAAAAATGTATCAAAAAGGTATGAGACCCTCTACATGAGAAGAAAACTTCTAATTTCAAAATTGTAATTAATAGATGTTAGAGTAAATACCCAAAAATGTACCTTGATGTCAATTTGCTGACTCTTATAGAGTATTATAAAATATTCATTGTGAGATGTGGGTACATTTCATATATTGTGGTTGATATAATATAGAGTGGACCTACAAAATGTGAGAATACCTAAGGCCTGTAAGTCTTGAGAGAGCTGTGTTTGAACCTAGATGATTTGACTTGGGAACCCAAGCTCTTAAACTCTAAATACTGCTGCAAGAATAAGAGGAAATACCACATGCAAGTACACACGCAAGTGTGCATACACACACCTGTGAATACACTAAAAACCATTGAACTGTACACTTTAAGTGGATGAATTGTACGGGTATGTAAATTATATCTCAATAAAGCAGTTGAAAATAAGTAAATCAATCATAAAAAAAAGAATACCCTGGGGCAGGGGAAGCTTGCAATACAAATATATGAATAATGGGCATAAATACATATAGTAAATGCCCAATTTCACATGCTCGATGCATAAATTGACAACTCTCACATGACGAATTAAAGACGTTAAATAACATAGGAAATGTACAACCTTATTAATTAAAGAAACACGACTAAAAGGGCTGCAGAGTACTATTACTTGTCTACTAAAGTACCAAATATGAATAAAAATAAGAAGTCCCAACATGTATTGGGCCTGAAATTTAAGGCTAATGATAGAAATTGGTTATTCAATCTCCAGGAAATAATTGGGGAAATTATAATATGGACGTAAAATCTGATCATTCTCTTAGACCTTCTGTTACCATTTTGACTGGTATTCCTCAAAAGTAATGACCCCAAAGGGAAAAGTATATTTGCACTAGACTGAGTTGCCAGAAGACAAAGGTAGCTTCTATTCATCTCCGTGTCCCTGTGCCTAACAAAGTCCTAGAACAGAGTATGAGTTCAAAAAACCCTGGCTCTTGAATATTCAAAAATATTCATCACAGCTTTATTTAGAAAAGTGGGAAAACTCAAAACAATCCAATTGGGAATAGATAAACCAAGCACAGCAAAGAATTACCCCACAGACTTTATATCAAAAAAGTATCACAGGCCTATACATGTTCAACATATAAGGAAACACAACTCAGAAAATGCCCTTCTAGAACATCCTCAAAACTGTGGTTGGAACCCCTTTCCTAAGGGAGACCTAGGATTATTTTACCCCCCACAATTCCCTACCGCCCACAGAACAAAAGTCAAACCCCTCAGCCTTGCCCTCAAGGTCCTGTGTCCTCAGGCCTTGTGGTCATCCACCCACCCACTCCCCTTCTCAGGCCTTCACTCCAGACTAACATTATCAGCTACACCAGTTTTACCTCTGGGCCTCAGCTCACACAGCTGCCCCTGCAGGAAAGTGGGGGGCCATGTCAATGTCCAACTCACATGCCACCTCTTCCCTCTCTGATTTCCTAGCTAGACATAAGTTCTCTCACCTCAGAGCTCAGACCGTCTCTTACGACCCAGAGCACCCCAACCTTTATTTAAAGCTATCTGATTCCACATCATTGGTCTTCATAGACTGTACATTCCCTGGAAGCAGGAACCACGTGTTTGTATTTCTCACAGCATCAAGGGAAGATTTTTGCTCACAGGAAGCATCAGTGCTTATTGGGCAAATAAATGAGCAAAATACTGTACATACATAGCATGGTACCACTAGTACAGCTGTACCTCTAATGTAATTAAACAGTGAAAATGTACACATAATCACTAATAAATAGCAGTTTGAATATAAGTAACAGAGTTCAATGCTTGTCATTTTCCTTTACATTTACTTAATTTGATATACAGTTCAGCCCTATGACTATAGCCCTTCTCAGGACCCAGGACTCCGGACTCATCTTCTCCATGTCCCAGAGTTCAGTAAATGGTATTATGAGGATGACGCCAGTTGCTCAAGCCAGACTCCTGGAAATCATCCTTGACCTCTCTCCCCACCCCCATTCTCATCCCTAATATATCACTCACAACACCAAAAGATCTCAAGACGTCCATTTCTATCCATCTCCACAGTCACCATTCTATTTCAATCCCACATCACCAGTCCTGCTGACAGATTTTGCAACAGGCTCCTAACTGGTCTCCCTGCTTTTCATTCTTGTCTCTCCTGAATGATTTCCATCCAGCAGCCAGACTGATTTTATAAACATAACCCTGTTCATATGTCTCTCCTAACTAAATGACCTCATCCAAATCCTTCATAAGGCTTA
>NW_007726122.1:561055-564911 GCF_000696425.1 Galeopterus variegatus
TCTCTCTCTCTCTCTCTCTCTCTCTCTCTCTCTCTCTCTCTCTCTCTCTCTCTCTCCATCTGCTGAACAACCTCAGAGGACTGTGCATTCCTTCTTGAAACATACATCACAATTGTAAGGACAAGTGAAAGGTCTCTTGCCCTCTCTAGACTGTAGTTCCTCTAGCAAGAACTGTGTATTTCTTGTCCTGTGTGATGGACGCAGTGCCAGCCACAGAGGTGAGGCTTTAGAATTGTCTGGAGAACAAAAAGAGTGAACATCACTGCAGCATCTCAGCAGAATCCATTCCCATGTTTTCCGAGAACTTGGTTACCTGATGCTCTCCGTTTGGAACGGTGCATTCATCAACAATGGTGGCCAAAGCCACCTCACTGTGTTGACTAATCCCTGGACAGTGTCAGGCTCTGGCCAAAGTCTGGATTTGACATTTTCCAAAAAGGCCACGTTCTAGCTCTTGTGTGGAAAGGGATTACTTAGGTACATGACCAAACTGTGGCCTGTCCTCACACAGAACGTTCACATTCATCAGCAAACTGAAGGGATGATCTCTATAACAAAATCTCCTCCTCTGAAGCATCTGATAAACATCAAATCAAGTACTGATCCAAAAACATATGTTTGCTGCATTCATTTCAAACCATAAATCTGAGGTTGTTTCTATGATCTAACAATGAAAGAGCATGAGACCTCCAGTTACACTAATGAAATGCCTGTCATATAGCTGGATCTACTCTAAGGTAGAACCAGAAAAAACATGTTAAATTTATCATGGAACAGTCTCGTGTAGACTAATTCTATATGTTATGGGTCATAAGTTCATATTGAGCTGATCAATAACACTGAAAAGGAAAAATACCAGATGGAAACAGATTATGCTTCAAACGTTCTCCAGCTTTTTATCTGATCTCTTGATATGTTGGAAAATATATTTTGCCTCTATCCTGTAACAACAAAGAATTCACCTTCAAGTTCCAGCAGGATGTGGAGAAATTATTTTGAATCTGTTTAAACACTTTATTATGTTCAACTTGAGTGATTTTAAAAGCTAAAGCTGGTATAAACTGGATTTTGTAATTTAAAGTTTATTCAAAGAAAGCAGAAATAGAGGCAGCAGTCTGTACCAAAAAGAAATTAGCACGTAGTAACCATCATAGGGAATGCTTGTGGTCATGACAATTTCTATGGGGCCATCCAGTGCAGATATTGTGAGTAGAGTGCTCCTACAGTTGAGAGAAGGAGAAATTCTCCCATTATTACTTTAAAAAGGGATTCAGGAAATAATGATAACTCTACAGATGCAGCTCAGGAGCCTTCCAGACTGTTTCCCTTGAATCCTTCCACTTTTGCCTATGGGTCAAGAAGCAATAAAAAAGTGGTACCCAAATAGATCTTTCTACACCATTACAAAAGGCCAAAAAAACCCCATCCCTACAACTAATAAAGACTATTTGTAGTTGTACTGAACAAGTAAATTTGGAAAGCATGTAAAACCAGTAGCAAGGGCTTCTGACTCTAAGGTGCCACAATGCGTGTGTATGAGTGTGCACGCACTCGTGTATGCCTGTGTGCACAAGTGTGGGTATATGCAGGCATATGCATGAATATGCCTTGTGTCAGTGCGTGTGCAGACGTGTGCATGTGTATTTGTTAGTTTGAAGCTGAAAGAAATCTTCTTTCAATCCCTGAAGATAAAACCACGCAAGAGTGAAGAAGACACCAAGTTGCATTCAGCTCTTTATGCTTCTTTAGATTTTGCTCTATAAATCTAACATTTCTAGTTTAAGAATCAGAGGATTTCAGTAAATCTCAGGCTTAATTGTTTTAAAAATACAATAAAATTATCCTAATTATTCTATGGCAGAACAGGCAGGTAAGAGCAAAAACATGTAAAATGAAAAAGCCTAGTTTAATAAATAATAAGATATATAATACTACAGGAATGTAAATAATTTTAATACATTTGTGTAAAAATAAGGAAGTTAATCCATGGAATAGAATAGCCAGCCCAGAAACAGATCCGATCTGCCACTCACAGATGCAAGAACTTTATAGACTATAAAGGATGGGGTCAGTGAAGAATAAATCAGTCAAGAAGGGAAAGATCACTCACAGTTAACGGTGATATGAACAACTATTTACTATTTTAGAAAAAATCAAGTTAGATCTTCATCTAGCATATACTAAAATAAACTCCAAATTAAAGAATTAAATATACAATATTTTAAAACTATTAAATCAAATTGAAAATTAAACTTAAAAAAAAAATTTATTTTTTGGCAACTGGCCAGTAAGGGGATCTGAACCCTTGACCTCGTTGTTACCAGCACCACGCTGTAACGAAGTAAGCTAACCAGCCAGCCCTTAAACTTTTATTGGATGAAGATTTTTGTAAGCTTGGAAACAATCAAAGAAATCATCATAGGTTAAAATGGAAACTTTTGTAGGAAAAATGATATAATTAAGTGGAAAAGTATACCATAATCTAAGTCTTTCTCATTTTATCACTTCTATAGTCATATAAAGCGGTAAAGAAGAAGACAATCTAGGGGCCGGCCTGGTGGCGCACTGCTACAGTGCGCCGCTTGGGAGTGCGGCGGCGCTCCCGCCGAGGGTTCGGATCCCACATACAGACCGGTTCCCGCTCACTGGCTGAGCGAGGTGCGGGCGCAACACCGAGGGTTGCGATCCCGTTGCCAGACACGAAAAAAGACAAAAAGGAAAAAAAAAAAAAAGAAGATGACAATTTAGTTGAAAGCAAAATGGTTAAAAATTAATTAGTTTATGATGCAACGTCACTATGTTGTAGCTTTTATTAAGCAGTTTGTATTGCATTATTTATACAGAAATTCAAAACATGTCAGAGATCATTTGGGGGGATAGCTATTTCTAAAAGAACACTGATGCTGTAAATGTTATTTTCATATTGGAATGTGAAATCAAGTGGTAACAGAGGAGTCACCTTCATCATATCTGAATAATTTCCCTTTCCTATAATTATAGGTATCACTAGGCTTACACCTACCCAAGTGCAAACACTCAATCAGACTGAGTGCCATTATCTGAATTTGACTAATCATTGTAACAGTAACTACCCAATGAGAATTTAAAATTTAAGAAATCAAATCAACTTTGAAAGTTGACACTCCTCCCCAGTAAAACACCTGTGTAAGATGCAGTCTAAAGCTTTAATATTATCCCAGGCACATAAAAGTTACCAATTTGTTGAGTAATGTTTGGAAATAGAAACAGTAATTTTTGACTAACTTACTCCTATGCAATTCACTTAAAGTTTAAATTCTATGGAAAAAAAATGTTAAGTATGAGTAAAGTAAGTACAACTGGCTGAAATGATTGGAAGTTTTTAAAATATAAAAAAAATCCCAGAATTTCTAATTATGCATTTAAAATTATATGACTGCCAAAGAACTTCTATTTTTCTTTTTTCTGGACTATAGAAAACATTTCAAAGTACATGCTTCATTTCTTGCTCCCAGCTACCAAGAAACTCAGAACTAATATTAGTATTAAAATGTTAAACCCTAAGTTTAATTGGTTTGTAATCTATTTATAACATTTCTATTCCTTATTTTAATTTTCCTCCATGTTTTAAAATGGTAAGCCATCAAAAATTCCTTTTGGAAGAAGATGGCATGGAAATTTTAAATATATTTTAAATAACACAGTCCCTTACTATGAATGCCCTTAATCAATAAAGATTTACTGGACATCTGTTACATACTATGCACTCTGCTAGGGCTGAGAATACTTTGTAAAACAAGATGGTCATGGTCCCTAGGCTCCTACATGACAGGATGGGTAGGTGTTGGGAAAATGGAATAATTGGTCAGGCTCCCCT
>NW_007726122.1:565282-567418 GCF_000696425.1 Galeopterus variegatus
GGCTCCTACATGACAGGATGGGTAGGTGTTGGGAAAATGGAATAATTGGTCAGGCTCCCCTGCCTTGGAGCCGGTTCAGGGTCTTCAGTAAACATTGAGTGTGTGGGTGGAGTAAGTGCACCTGCAAGACGGCGCCACTTTGGCTGGTGTTTTACTGCCTTGGGCACCCGCCCTGTGTGGCCATGTTTTTTCCAGACCTGCAGCTTCCAAGGACTGTGTGGCCAGTTACCTAGCTTATAGACCTGCGTGAAAGGGTCTAGTGACCCAGCCTGGTGTGTGAGGGGTCTGAGGACCCAGCCTGGTGTATGAAGGGTTTGTGACCCAGTCCGTGAATGGGCTTGAGGGGTCTGGAAGCTCCAGACCCGGCCCTAGCTCAACCATTGGCCCAGTCAGTGCAGGATTACCGGCAGGTAAAAGAGCCCCAACAACTAGCGTTTTACAATTGGTGTCACAAACAGGATTAAGAGCTAGACAACTGGCGCTGTGAATAGGATTCACGACATCAGCCTTAGCCTTAGCCTCGCAGTAGCCCTTGCCATAGCTTAGTTGTAGCCAGACAGAAGATAACAATGAACAAGTGAATAAATGCATACATTTTTATAAAGTGTGATGATGGGTAAATACTCTGCAGGGAATGAACAGAGGATGGACACACTGTGCGTTAGGTGGGAGGAAAGGTGATGTTGAAACCTAACCTGAAGAATAAGGAGCTGTCATAAAAAGGAGGAAAAAGAACCTTCTAGGCCAAGGGAAGAGCAAGTACAAAGTCCTTGAGATAGGAAAGAGCTTGATTAGTTCCAGGAATTGAAAGGAAGCAAAACAATGGAGAATGGTGAGCAAAGAATCAAAAGAACAAGATAAAAGATGAGGTTGGAGAGTTAGACTGGGGCAGATCATGAAGAGTCTTGCAGGCTGTGGCACAATGGTAGGTGAGCCACGGAATGGTTTGGGGTGGAGTGGGACAGGGAGGAGGTGGGGGCTAGCACATGGGATATGAACATTTTGCATTTTGAAAAGTCCACTGTAGCTGCAGGGTGGAGAATCAGCTGGAACAGGGAAAGAGTAAATGAGAGAACTTGGCAGTGCCCCCAGGGACAGAGAGGTGGATAGATCTGAGGTATGCTTAAAGGCAAACTGACAGGAGCTGCTGATGGGGTGGATGTAGGGCATTCAAGGATTCAGGATGACTCTCAGTTTTCTTGATTAAGCAACTGGGTGGTAGGTGGTACCATTTACTCTGCTCCTAAGAAATATAATTATTTACCCCAAACTTAGCTTTTTCAGTTCTTGATCATTTTTGAGTAATCTGAAGACACCACAAATTCAGCCTGTATCAAGGTTACTGGATTAGAGGTGAGAAGCAATTTAAACAAGGCTACACGTGATTTATCCTAGAAACACAAATACAGAAATGATGTCTTCTATGGGTGCTGACAGCAACCTTTCTCTCTTTTTCTTCTCTTTCTCAAGCACTTGGAAATCAAAACTCCTTAGACACACGGAAACGTGCTCAACATCATTAGCCATCAGGGAAATGCACAAAACCACAATGAGATATCACTTCACACCCACTAGGATGATTACAATTGAAAAGACAGATAGTAGTAAGTGCTGACAAACGTGGAGACACTGGAACCCTCATACACTGCTAGTAGAAATGTAAAATGGTACAGTCGCTTTGGAAAACAGTCTGGTAGTTTCTCAAAAGACTAAACAGAGTTACCATATGATCCAGCTATTCTACTCTTGTGTATATCCAAGAGAATTGAAAACATGTGTTCAAACAAAAATGTTTACACAAATGTTCATAGCAACATTTTTCATAATAGTACAAAAGTCGCAACAACCCAAATGTTTATGTTATATCAACTGATGAATGGACAAAGAAAATATTCCATAGTGGAATATCTTTTGGAAATAAGAAGTAATGAAATATTGATCCATGCCAGAATATGGATGAACCTTGAATACATTATGCTAAGTGAAAAATGCCAGTCACAAAAGAACACATATTGTGTGATTTCATTTATGGGAAACATCCAGAATAAGCAAACCCATAGAAATTGAAAGTAGGGGCTGGCCCGGTGGCGCACGGCTACAGTGCGCCGCTTGGGAGCGCAGCGGCGCTCCCGCCGA
>NW_007726122.1:568253-571341 GCF_000696425.1 Galeopterus variegatus
AAAAAATAGAAATTGAAAGTAGTTAATAGTTACGTGGGATTGGAGGAGGGGCGAATGGGAAATGACTGCTAATGGGTATGGGGTATCTTTCTGGAGTACTGAAATGTTCTAAAATTAGATTGTGATGACAGTTGCACAATTCTGTATAAACACAAATATATTCTAAAAAAATCACTGAATTGTATACTTTAAATGGGTGAATTTTATGGTATGTGAAATACATCTAAAAAGATGTTATGTTATCTTCTGTTTATATTCTGTGAGAGAAGTGGGATGTTAGAGAGTTCCAAGGTTAAATATTTAGGTAACATGAAGTTACACTTGATCTTAGCCAAAAGGCCAAGAAGCAATGGGTAACATCAAGTTAAACAGGTCTCTTTTCTGCAGGACTTGTTAGTGCCTTTAATTCATATCATGTGCATTATGGAACAATGTGCACGATGAATCACTAAGGTGGGGGGGCAGGAGTGGGATAAAGGCTGCGTCATTTCCAGAGTATATCTGGCCACAGAATGTTTTGTAGTGGAGTTGCATCACACAGGACTAGGTTTTGCAGAACCCATTTCGGGAAACAATGTGCTCAGCAATTTTCCCATTCATTTATTAAGTACTACCTGACCACCTGCAATGCTCCTGCAACTCAAACACTTCTGGCCTATTGAGATGAGGCTAACACCTTCCCTGACATAATAGAAGGCAGGTCTAGAAGAAAGAAAAGGAATGTGTTCAAATAAGTGAAAACACCAGGAAGAGCACAATGCCAATGCTACAAATCGAATACTATGGGAGAGATTAATTCTGGCTGTGGACTGGAAAACTTCACATAAGCTCAGTGCTTCAGCCAGGCCTTAAACTGTGGGTGGGTTCTGGACACATGGAGATGGGAGAAAGGGATCAGGCACAGGAGCCTGGCTGGGTCCAAGGAGTAAAGGGAAAGGTGGAGGTGCTTGTAATAGGGGACCAATGAGTAGTTCGTTTTAGCTGGAGCATAATATGAATGAAGCAGAGTAAGTAGTAAGACAAATAGCTGTACAGGATTGTGGGTCGATCATGGAGAACCTTGAAATGTCAAACTAAAAAATGTTTAAGCTTCATCTTATGAGAAACAGAAACCCATCAAAGGCTTCCGAGCAGGGGATGGAAGTGGTCCTATACAAGTCACTCTCTGAGCCTCGGTGTTTCATCTGTAAAATGGGGCTAATTTTACCAGTCTTATCTCACCTCAGTGTGTGAAGATCAGAGAACTTGGCCATAGGGCAGTGTAGCGCTGAGCAAAGTTTATTACTCAGCAGGAGAACAGCTGTTTCCAGTTCCTTTGGAAGAATATGTGTCTCAGAAACACCTGACATGTGATATTTCATCTCTGTGGCAGGGCCAGATGGGAAATCTGAGACAGAAAATGAACGCTTCGAAACAGAACATATTTTAAAGTTCTCTTGTAGCAGTCAAATCAGATCTGTATTTGATTTCATTTTGTTTAGAATGAAATAGGGACTGCAAGGAACAGCTATGGGAAACAAAGACAGGGAAAGAATATAAACAACAGATTGCCTGACTTTCATATCAAGTACTGAGATGAGGGGAGTGTGTGAGAGAGAGAGAGATCAAAAGAGTGTGTGTATGAGTGTGTGCTCCAGAGAGTGTACATGCACGTGTTCAAGTATGTATGAGTGTGTTTGTGTGTCTATTTGTGTGTGAGTATTTTTCTCTGTAAACATGTGTGTGAGGAGTGTGTCTGTGTGCATGTGAGTACATGTTGGGGGCAGGGGTAAGGGAAAGGCATTCCAGCAAAATTGCTGACCTGTGTACACTTCTCCATCAATGCAAGTATGGTATAAGAACAAAGCAAGCTGGAGACAGCAATCCCAAGGTGCTACCAGCACAGGCAAAACATGTTCCCACAGGGTCACCAGACCTTCACAGATAGAAATCCCTGCTAGCCAGGAGCTTACCGGGCCGAACTGTCCCGAGAGCGCCGAAGCCATCTTGCCACCATTTGTTCTATTCTGTGTGCTTTCCGCGTATGAAATAAACTGGTCTCCAGCTCTTCCATTTACCTAAAAGGAAGAAGAGTGACCTTAAGAAGCTAACCAAAATATTGTAAAGAGGATTCTGACAAATCAGTATGATGCTTCCTGTATTTGCCCATTTTAAAGACATGTTGATCAAATAACTAGTGTTTTCCTTTTATCTGAAATCAACATAAATGGTTGCTCAAAGAGTGAACAACTTTGCAACCCTCTGCCCTAAAGAGTCCACAGTCTTGTAAACAGATTGGCTTTGTATCTTAAGCAGTTAAACACAAGGATGAGAGAGTAAAATAGGTAAGATTACTGAAACTTTGTGACTGTGATCCATAGTAAGAAATACGAGTACACCTTACTGCGTGACACTGTCCCCCTCCCCCAAGTATGTGTGCCTCCCTGGACAACACAGTTCAGTTTTGCCTGCATCAGGAACTGCATGCACATGGAAGCATTCTCAGTCACATGGTACATATTCTTCAGTATTGCTTCTTTTGCTCAATATTTTACATTTAATTTTTGAAGAGGTAGTAATTCAACACTTGTATAATTCAACACCAGCCTATAAAAAATATACAGTTCTTGTATTATGCATTTAAAAATGTCCTAAGAGGGTAGGTCTCATGTTAATTGTTCTTAGCACAAAAAATGTATGCAATGAAAGGTCTCTCTTCTATCCTTACTTGCCCCCGTCCCAGTTCATAGGACCAAACATAACCACTGCTCTTAATCTCTATTTGTCCTTCCAGAGTTTCTTTATCCTATATAAACAAATACAAATATAGATTTTATATTTCCTCTTCTTAACACAAATGATAGTACACCATACATGTTGTTCTGCACCATGCTTTTGATCTCTTTAGAATATATATCCTTGAGGGCTGGCCCGGTGGCACACTCGGGAGAGTGCGGCGCTGGGAGTGCAGCAACGCTCCCGCCGCGGGTTCGGATCCTACATAGGAATGGCCAGTGCGCTCAAAGGCTGAGCGCAGTGTGGACGACACCACACCAAGGGTTGGGATCCCCTTACCGGTCACGAAAATGACAAAAAAAAAAAAAAAAAA
>NW_007726122.1:572088-580992 GCF_000696425.1 Galeopterus variegatus
GTGCGCTCAAAGGCTGAGCGCAGTGTGGACGACACCACACCAAGGGTTGGGATCCCCTTACCGGTCACGAAAATGACAAAAAAAAAAAAAAAAAAAGAATATATATCCTTGATATTTTTCCATATCAGTTCATAGAATGTTTCATCATTCTTTTTGACAACTGAATATTACATTGTATAAATGTACTGTAATTTAAAAAGTAGTCCTTTGTTTATAGATATTTGGGTTATTGCCAACCTTTTCCTAGTACAAAAAACAATGCAATGAGTTATGTTGTACATATATCATTTCTGCATATATGCTATTATATATCTGGATAAATTCTCAAACATTAAATTCCTAGGCTGAAAGTTACATGCATCTGTGCTTTGATAGATATGTATTATCAGGTTACAAGAGAAAAAACACACGTGCTTGAGATAGATGTTTCATAAAATAACATATGTTGATATTTTTCTATTCTAGTCTATTTCACTTTTTAAAATACTGGTCTCAACTCACCAAAATAATTTCATAACCTAATAAATAACCACATAAAATAAGATATGACATTGGAAAAAAGATACAGAGCAAATAAAAAAGAATTACTGGAGATTGTGTTGCTTAACACTACACAAATACATTTGAAAACCTTGATGACATGAATGGTTTTCAAGGAAAATATAAGTGACCTAAGATGACCCTAGAAGAGATTTAAAAAAAAAAATCTAAAAAGATAATTACCACAGAAGAGCAATTTGTTAAAGAGCAGACTCCCTCCCCCAACACCCCTGCCAAAAAAGCCAGGCCACAGACAGGCTCAAAGTTAAATTCTCACAAGTCCATAAGATGAAGCTCATCCTAATGATTTACTTTCGTTTTGTTTTAAACAAACTTTAAAAATTTTAAATGTATAAAAAGATTGCAAAGATAATACAGTGAGCTCCCATATACCCTCCATTCAGTTTTCCCTTATGTTAACATCTTATATAATCATTGTACCTTTCTCAAAATTAAGAAATTAACATTCGTACAATACAACTAAATTACAGACACAAATTTCACCAGTTTTTCCACTAATGTTCTTTTTCTGTTCCAATCCAGGATATCATGTTGCATTTAGACAGCTTACTTAATTTTTCCCCCCAATGCTATTTCAACTGTTCTAGAGCATAAAGAAAGAAGGTTTCCAAATTCTTTTTTAAGGAGCCAGTATAAGATTGATACCAGTTCTAACAAAAACAATACAATAAGGTAAAAACACAATCTTCCTTATGCATATAAAAGTAAATATACTGAATAAAATATTAGCAGAATTCAGCAGCAATCAACAGAGCAATAGTGGGATCTATTCCAGGGGTGCAAGGATAGACGACTACTGAGGGCATGTAAAAGTGAAAACAGGACATCCGAACTGATCACTCTGAAAATATGGAGACTTACACTCTTTCGGTCAAATGGAAGCCAATACGGGCCAGCCCAGTGGTGCACTCGGTAGAGTGCGGCGCTCCCTCCGAGGGTTCGGATCCCATATAGAGACCGTCCGCTCACTGGTTGAGCACAGTACGGGCATGACACTGAGGGTTGCGATCCCGTTACCGGTCACGAAAAAAGACAAAAAGGAAAAAAAAAATGGAAGCCAATACAAACTAATGGACAAAGGCTAACTCAGACATAGGCTATAAGCAAAAATACATTCCATTTAAATCAACAGATGTGTCAGTCTAGCTTTATTCTACAGTGGGTACACCAGGCATGAATACTGTCTTCAGTTCTAGGCATCTCACTTTTTATTTTTATTTATTTAGTTTTTTTTTAAAGATGACCGGTAAGGGGATCTTAACCCTTGACTTGGTGTTGTCAGCACCACGCTCTCCCAAGTGAGCTAACCGGCCATCCCTATATGGGATCCGAACCCGGGGCCTTGGTGTTATCAGCACCACACTCTCCCGAGTGAGCCACGGGCTGGCCCTAGGCATCTCAATTTTTAAAACATATAAATGTAATAATAGAGAGAAGATTTCTGGTTAAACATGGTAAATTTAAACAATGTCTTATTCTTTTTCTAAATCCTATAAATCACAGTAAAGGAATAAAAAAGGTATAAACCCATATGATAACATATATAGGAGAGAAGACAACAATAGATGAGAAATGTCAAGGGTGTTTCAAAGACAGAAAGTATAAAAGGTAACAAAGGAAACAGAAAACTATGTGCCTTCAGAGGGGTATTCTGATGAAAAATGAGCTGATTTGCCCAGTGGCTCAGGAATTAGAGGCAGTAGGTACAGGAGAAAGCAGGGATGAGCATAGTGCTGAAAACATGGAAACAGGTCTCTACAAGCAGCAATTATATTCACAGCCCCCATTCCACTCCACTTGCCTGCCTAGACAACTATCCCTTTCCCATTCTACTGGAGACAAAGGACTTACTTGCTGGAAAAATCAAATGAGAGAGGCTTGGGGAAACCAGGCACAATAGAGGGTATAGGAACAAAAATAGGATTAAGTAAAATTCTTACTGAATGACAAGACCTCCATTCTCTTCCTTTGCCTAGATCTCAGAATATTGGCAGCCAGGACTTCATATACCATGTAAGAGATTAGAAAATCCTTCTCTGGAGAACTGAATAGCTCCAGAGAAAAGACCTTCAGATATTGAGACTCTCAGGATTCCCCAATAAAAAGGCAACTTGCGGACCGGCCTGGTGGCGCACTGCTACAGTGTGCCGCTTGGGAGTGCGGTGGCGCTCCCGCTGAGGGTTCGGATCCCACATACAGACCGGTTCCCGCTCACTGGCTGAGCGAGGTGCGGGCGCAACACCAAGGGTTGCGGTCCCGTTGCCGGTCCCGGTCCGGTATGGGCGCAACACTGAGGGTTGCGATCCGTTGCCGGACACGAAAAAAGACAAAAAAAAAAAAAAAGGCAACTTGCTGCCAGATCACCCTGAATTAAAATCTATTTGACAATAAGCCCGACCTATCATACAAAGCTTTCAATCATTTGTGTTTACTGCTTTACTCTTATCTATGTTTATGGTCTGAATGTCTGTCCCCTCCAAAGCTCATGGGGAAGCTTGATCCCCAATGTGGTAGTGTTGAAAGGTGGGGCTTTTGGGAGATAAATGGATCATGAGGGCTATCCCTCATGAACGAATTAACCCATTCATGGATTAATGGGTTAACGGACAAGTGGGTTATAACGGGAGTGGCACTCGTAGCTTTTTAACGAAAGAAGCATGTTAGTGCATTCTTGCTCAGCCCTTACCATGTGATACCTGCACTACCTTGGGACTCTTTAGAGGGTCCCCATCAAGAAGAAGGTCCTCACCAGATGTGCCCCTGGACCTTGGATTTCCCAGCCCCCAAAACTTAGGAAATAACTTCTGTTTCTCTATAAATTGCCCAGTTTCAAGTATACTGTTATAAGCAACAGAAAACTAATACACCTATGAGTGGATATTTAAGGAAAGCCTACATTATAAAAAACAGATAAAAACAAATAGAATAATTTAGAAGAAACAGAGACAATGTAGGAAACAGATGAAAAAAAAATTGATCTACAATTTAAATCCTCAAGAAGATAAGATATTACATCTATGAAACAAGAAGAGGTTTTTTGTTTGTTTGTTTTGGAAAAGGGAACTATTGGAGAACAGGAATAGACATTGGAAATTAAAAATAAGATAACTGGAATTTAAAAAATCAATTTAAAAATTTGAAAACATAGTCAATGAAATATTGTAGAAAGAGTAACCAAAGACAAAGACAAAGAAAACATAAAAGACTATAAATGTGTAGTATCAATCCAGGAGGTACAGTACTCATCTAGCAGAAATTCCAGAAGTAGAGAATACAGGAAATAGAGGTAAGGAAATTGTCAAATAATTCAATATAATTTCCCTGAATAACTTGTTTCCAGATTAAGAATATCTACTGATTGCCTAGCATAAAGAATGGAAAATGACCCACATCAAGGAACACTATTGGATAATTTAAGAAACTAGAAATAGGAAATATCTTCAAAACTTCCAGAGAAAAAAATAGATCACAAACAATTAAGACTAGTAATGGCATTAGACTTCTTGGTAACAATAATAGAAGCTTGAAGACATTAAAGCCATGAATTCAAATTTCTGAAGGAAAATTATTTTCAATTTAGAATTCAACTTAGTTCAGTCTAACTACCAATCAAGTAATAGAGACATTTTCAGATGTTCAGGTCTCTAAAAATTTACCTCTCATGCACCCTTTTTCTCAGGATGCTCCTAGAGAATCTGCTCCTCCTGCAAAACAAAAAGTAAATAAACAAAGAAGAAATCAGATCCAAGAAACTGGAGTTGAAACACAGACAAGGGACGCACTGTGGTGACCCAGGATGACTGTGAAGGGATGCACCATGGCAACACCTATATAAAAGACCCAGAGAGCAACCTGCAGAGACTGGTGCATGAAGACAGAGGTCTTAGGAAAAAGAAATAGGAATGGGTAGATTATCTTATTTGTTTGTGTAGAAAATGTCACTGAGAGGCTCTTGGAAAGTGTGGAAAGGATTAGCAGTAAGTACATGGAAAACTAAACAAATCAAACACACAGGGAATTATAACATTAAACAACAACGACAACAAAAAGTTGTATCAGAAAATAAATAAAACTATAGTTCACTACTTGGCTCTGCTCAATATTTACATTGTTATAATTTCATTGTTACAGTTTCAGTATACATTGAAAAATTATTTCTCAAAAACAGTGACATAATGATATTGGGAGGATATGGTAAAGGGAAGCTAGTGCAATGGTATAAAAGCTAAATCATTCTCTACCGTAATAATCAATGTCCAAAGTTAATAAATTAGAAAATAGTAATAAGCATATTTCTCAGAAATATGGAGGAAAATACCGGAGAAAACAGCTAGAAGAGTGGAAAGAGGTTGCTTCTAAGAAAAGAAATTAGAGACTGAGGAGAAGCGTGACAGGGACTGTCGATTTCCATTATAAAGTACTTAGTACTATATTATTTTTAAAACTATTTAAAATTATTTCTAACTTAATTTTGAAAACTGAAATAATATGAGAGTACTTCAAAAAGTTTGTGGAAAAACAGTTGAAATACAAATATTTCCATGGAAAATCTGAAGTACCCTCATATATGCTTGTAGTAAAACACACAGAAAAGTTTAAAGAAAATAAAGTCACTTATAATTCTACCTCCCGGAGTTATCAACTATTAATTCTTCATTCTTTTTCTATGCTTATACATACACATATTTTTTAATTAAAATGAGATATTATACTTTTTCATAAACATCATTCCATATTCATATTTAAGCATTTACACCATCATTTTAAATGGCTATATGGTATTATTTTCTCTGATCAGATCATAATTTATTTAATAAATCTATCATTAGATATTTGTATTGTTTCCAGCTTCTCATTATTATAAAAGCTTTACAATGAACATTCTTATTCACAGCAAATGGCCACTTACCAGGTATTTTCTTAGGATAAGTTCCTAGAAGTGAAGTTATTGGATCTAAACTATGCTCACTTTTAAGAACTTGGATGTATATTGTCAAATTGCTTCCAAGAAAGTATCAATTTGTACTCCTGCCAGGACAGATCTTTGTAAACACTAGATATTATCATTTAAAAAAATATTTGCCAAGAGGATGGAAAACAGTGCCTAATTATTGACTTAATGTTTATATTTGAAAAAGACAAAAGACAAAAGTTAGTATCATCTATACTCTCATAAAAAGTGGTTATTATCATTTTTAAAATATTTGCTAATGGGATAGAAAGTAGCATCTAATTATTGGTTAAATATATATATTTTGAAAAATATAGAAAACAAAAGCAAATATCACACATGATTCTATAACCTTAAAAATTATATAAAGTAAGCATTCTACTTCAAGCATCCAATCCATCCCCTCAGAGGTTAACACAGTTAATAATTTGGTTTGTATCCAAACTAACTTTACACTAAACTTACAGAGACTTATATTATGTATACTAAAATATCTTTCCCACAAAAATAGAATCATATTATACTCAGTGGTCTGCACCTTGCAATTTTTAACCTCCGAATATATCATGGACATCTTTCCAGATCAGAGCTCATTATAGTTTTGATTTGAAGTCATTTGATTATTAGTACATCTCAACATTTTTCATATGCTCTGGCCATTTTTTTTTCCAATTGGCTGCAAAAGTCCAGCCATTTAATACCACATGCCCCTCCCCACTCTGGCAATTTTGTTGTTGTTGTTGTTACTTTCCTGTTTCTGGTTTTTCCTTATTTTTCTACTGGAATGTTTGTCTTCTTGTTACCAATTTGTAAAAGCTCTTTTATAATAAGGGTTATTTAACATTCCTTTGCTAAGGACACAAAATTACATCATATTTCTGTGAGACTTACTATGGAGGATCAAGAATGTGGGTTCTAGTGTTCTGACAACACAGATACAAATTACAGAGGATAGAAGAATAAATATGTAGCAAAGCCTGCAGAATATTGTTTTCAAATATCAATAGCCTCTGTCAGACCCTCTATGGGACCAAGTCAGCTGGAAATTCTAGGATATGGACATTAACTTGATCTGTCTTATGTCCAAACATCAGACTTTCAGGGGTTTAGGGTAGTAAGGAGACAAAACCAAGTCATATAAAGACTCACTGAAAAATCAGAGAATGTTTGTTAGACAAAAACTTCGGGTTGGCCTATATGATTATGGTTCACAAACAGCCCAAGGGCCACAATGTGGAAGACACATGTTTCATGATTCTGGGATGCAAAGCCAGGATTAATGGAGGAACACCACAGAGAGAGACACTCTAGCTCAGGATAAGGCAAGACCTCTGTTGTGTTCCTTGTGACCCAAGGATGAAATGAGCTTTCTTAAGACTTATTGAGATCCTGGCCACTGGTATTCAAGCAGAGGCAGAATAACTAACTCTGCACAGATGTAGTAGAAAGGACACTACAAGGGACACTTCCGTAGAATACATGGACCAGATGACTTCTGCAATTCCTTCCATTCATGCAGTTTGAGGTCATCACTAGATCTAGGAGCCAAGCAAGGTGACACTTGTGCCCTGTCTTGACATTCAAAACCCCACATCACCAGGAGTAGCTGAGAATCCTGAAGTAACCACAGCACTGGAAGAGGCAGAATCTCTGACCTCCACGTTGTTTCAGTCTCTGAATGACTGCAGAGTTGTCACGAATCTCAGACATATCCATAAGGAATGAAGACCATCAAGCCTTTCCATTCCTTTTGAAGGTCATCAGACTGCAGTGGTTATTTACAGGGAACTGTTAAGAAACTTCTGCCAAATACAATTTAGCTCATTGATTTCTATAAACATATATGGCTCTAATTAAAAGAATGAATTTGCATTACATATCTGGACTGTGGGTAGGCACGTGCCTTCATCCAGGGATCCCCAAAGACCAAACAAATGGCTACATCAACCAAGCCATTAAAAGTGCTCCCTGACTCAGCGAGGTCTGAACAGGAGAGTTTAAAGCCAAGAGAATGACGTGCAAATGGTTTTAATATTAGCCTCTACGTTGCTGGGCTAATGGGAGATTATCCGGGCTCTTATTTTCTTCCAACAATTGAATCTTCTCTGCATTCCCACTGCCAAGAAGTCATCGGCTTCTAATGGTCTGTCATTCACGTTGGACCCACTTTCTTGTTAGAAAGTTTCTTTACATAAAGCTGAATTCCACCTCTCTGCAGCATCAGTGCTCTGCAGGACTGCTGCGCCCTGACCACTTCCACCAACATCACCCTTAATAAATCAGCTCCCTCTTCTATACATTGGCCTTTCTGGATTTGAACAAAGAAATCTTGCTGTCTTTAAGTCTCCTCTGCCTCAGACTAAACATCCTCACCTCCTTAACAGCTCCTCATAACACAGGATCTCTTTAGATCACCCTCCTCTGGACACACACCTACTTGGTAAAACTCTTAAAAGGCATAAATCCCCAAAGTGAACACACTTCTGGTTGTCTGGAACAAAGTGAATATAAAAAGGCAAATCTTCTTAAAATGGAGAAGACTAAATATGATACTTATCTTAAAAGCAAATAGACAATTAAGGATATAAACCTTTCAAAAGGAATACACAAGGTGATAGACAAAGACTTTGGGAAATTAATATATGCTATTAAGAAATGAAAAACATCAATGGAGTGAGCAAAGGACAGAAGAGAAACTGAAGAGCCCCAAATCACTTATACTAAATTGGGATTTTAAAATAAAAGTGGATAGCAATTCAAGTGAAACTGTCAGACCTACAATCAAATTGAGGATATTCAACTTTCAAATAATAGGGGCTAGCAGAAAAAATGGAAAAGGAATGCACAAAATTGTAATTAAACAAATAGTGAAAGGCAAATTTCTTGAGCTGAAAAATATTTCTTTCAAATAAAAACAGAAAAACTCTCAGGTATGCCTCAAGGAGGGTTCCTAATGCATCAACTCAAGATCTTAAACTTCAGATATTAAAAAGTCATCTTAAAACCCATTTTAAAAAAGGAAAAGAGAATGCTCATTTGCAAAAGAAAAGATTAAGCTTATATGTTTTGTAGAATATTATTGAGGTATAGATTCAAGTTCACTATTTTTCTTTTTTTTTTAAAAAGATGACCAGTGGGCCGGCCTGGTGGCGCACTGGAGAGTGCGCCGCTTGGGAGCGCGGCGGCACTCCCGCCAAGGGTTCGGATCCCATGTGGAGACTGGTTCCCGCTCACTGGCTGAGCGCGGTGCGGGCGCAACACTGAGGGTTGCGATCCCGTTGCCGGTCCCCAGTACGGGTGCGACACCAAGGGTTGCGATCCCGTTACCGGTCAGTAAAAAAGACAAAAAGGAAAAAAAATTAAAAAAACAAAAGATGACCAGTAAGGGGATC
>NW_007726122.1:581712-583869 GCF_000696425.1 Galeopterus variegatus
TTGCCGGTCCCCAGTACGGGTGCGACACCGAGGGTTGCGATCCCGTTACCGGTCAGTAAAAAAGACAAAAAGGAAAAAAAAATAAAAAAAACAAAAGATGACCAGTAAGGGGATCTTAACCCTTGACTTGGTGTTGTCAGCACCACGCTCTCTGAAGTGAGCTAACCGGCCATCCCTATATAGGGATCCAGACCCGTGGCCTTGGTGCTATCAGCACCACACTCTCCCAAGTGAGCCACAGGCCGGCCCCCAAGTTCACTATTTTTCTCTCAGGGGAATGGAAAAGCTTTACAAATGATATTTGAGATTCTGTTCTTGAAAGACAACCCCAGGAGTCATTCTGTGGTTTTTCAACTTATTAGTGAAGGCCTTTTGTCAGCTTAGTTTTTTTCTTTTTTTTCACTATTTCTTCTCTCTTCTCATTAAACTGTGAACTTGAGCACCAAGACCATGTCTCATTCCTGTTTACTTTCTCTCAGGACCTGTCACATAATAAAGCCTAAAAAATGTTTGTTGAATGAGTGAATGAATGAACAAAATTAAGATAAAAGCAGAAATAAAGTGAAAAATTAGAATAAAATTTCACTTACAAAGACAAAGTTAATGTGTTTTTTAAAAAGATTGACAAAACCAATATACCAACGGTACAAGTTGTTATTAACAAAATGCTAAATGAGCAAAGACAGACAAACATTAGTGAAAAAATATTGGAGAGTACTATACATGTTAAACACAAATCATTTAGATAAGCTAAGTTAGATGAGTGACTTTGGAGGATATATTAGGTATATATCTTTCTAGACTTTGCCTGTTAAGTCCTTCAATTCCAGAAGGGCAGACAGAAGGGTAACAGAGTCAACCTTGGTAACTCCCAAGATTTCCCTATCAATCCTTTTGTAAGTGCATTCTTACCTACCAAGAGATTTCCTAGACCAGTTCCGTGGACATAGTGGAAGACACACTTTCCAAGCGGGGTCTTAAAGGAGAAGAATCTAAGACCCATTAAGAAAGATAAAAATAGGATTCTTACCAATGAAACACCCTGACAGCCTCTGAGACCCCAGGGTTAATGCTGGCCTTTCCTTAGATGTGCTGAAGATACCACTTGTAATATAAAAGAGCCAATTCACTAAACACACATCCATTGAAAAAACATTCAGGGCAGGTGACCAAGAATGAGAGATGAGTAAGATAACAGCACCCACCTCAGGAAAGGATCAGCCCCCAAGTGGTTCCCTGCCCAGTGACAAGAGGTGCCTGGTAAGGTAGTCACTGTATTCAGCTCATTTATTCTACGGTTTCCACAATTACTTCTGCCTTCAGCTACCTGAAGNAAAGCAAAGAACCAGAACTAAAACAAACAAACAAAAAACAGTATAAAAACTCTGAGTAAATCTATATCTGCAGAAGAAATAGGAGAGTACATTTTTAAAAAATCTATGGGGAAAAAAACCCACATAGAATTTGATGTGGTTATGTGTTTATCAAGGAATTGCTTCAAACTCTCTCCCAAAATTAATGGGCAATATTCCTCAACAGAGAAAATGATAGTATGCTACCAAGTTCTCTTAATGATGCAAAGATGACCTTGAACTTAAAAATCTGACAAAGATTACACTAAAGAAGGGACTTGTAGGTCAATCTCACTCATGAAACACAGAATTCTGAAATAAGATCCCAGCCAAAAAATGTTAATAATTCTTAAAGCTGGGAAACGGGTATGTAAAGTTCATTTTACTATTATTCTCTCTACTTTTGTGTACATTTAAAAACTTTTTTAATTAAAAAATTACTACCAGCAAAATCCAGCAGCAACACATTTTAAAGATTATAGACCATAATCAAGTTGGATTTATCCTACAAAAGTAAGAAAGCACTTAAGGAAAATTATTAATATATTTTATTCCATAAATAGAAAAAATAATAGGTAAATAAAAATAGGTAAAAATAATAGGTAAAAAATAATAAGGTAAATAATCATATATCATAAGAAGCTGGAAATCGTTTGTTGTACATAACCTAATCTCCATGCTTGATTAAAAAAATGAACATAGAAATACCACGTAATTTGATATTGTTTTAGAAAAATAGAAGCATTCCACTTAAAGAAAGAAAACAAAGTTACAGTATTCATTTCATTAGAGTTGCTGACCAGTA
>NW_007726122.1:584861-586579 GCF_000696425.1 Galeopterus variegatus
AAATAGTATTATGAATCTCCATGTATTCATTACTCAGGTTTAACATTTATCCACTTTGCTCATCTTGTAAAGAATTTCTCATAATCAGAGCTGTCGAAACTGCGTTGGGCTGTCCTGCCATAGAGTGCTTTCAACACCAAGGTGTACAGGAATACAAAAGACATCAGCAGGTCAGGGATCCTATAGGGGACAGTCAGGATCGGATGGGGACTAGATCCATATGTGCTTCCCATGCCTGAGATTCTATGATCTAGAGGGAGAGATAAATCCAGATTGTAAGCTGGTCTGGGCTAGATCATAAACATCTTGAAGGCAGGGTATTTTTGTCTTAGTCATGTTTGTATCTCTAGCTCCTAGTGTAAAACAGACATTCAATAAATCCAGTAAATGTTTGTTAAATGAATAAGTGCTAAGTGAATGAATGGAACACAAAATGAGAAAATGGATCTTCTCCATAACAGTAATAAGCAGAAAAAAATAATAAAATATAAAACTTCCAACACCTCATCTCCAATACACACAAGGTCCAAGGATATAAACCAACTTTTGACATAAGAAAAAAACACAAACAAGAAACCAAAATGCATGGCAAATATCCAGCTTCTTGAATAATGAGAGAGATAAGTTTAACAAACTAGCATTTTCTCAAACTAATGTAAATAAAAGTTTAAAACTTTCCACCCTTCCTCCTTGGCTCCTGTGACATCTGTCAAGCCTCTTGGGTTTACCCTACCCAGCCTTCTTCACAAACTCCTCTTCCCTTCATCCTCTAATCTGGGCTTTGGTTCTCAGCTCCCCTGCTCATCTAAGTTTCTAAACCAGCAGTTCCTAAACTTTGCTGCATAGTAGGATCCACTGGGGAGCTTTTTAAATGCCCAGGTCCCATCCTAGACCAATGAAATCAGAACTGTTAAGGGTGTGGGCTAGACACCCCCCAGTGATTCCAATGTACGACAAAGTCTGAGACTCACCGCTCTAAACCCTCTCCATGAGCGAGCTCATTTACTCCCACAGTTTCAGTTACTTTGAGAACCAATTGCCTCTTTAGTATCTCTCCCCAGATGTCCCACAGGCACCTAAGCCAATTACATATAAAACAGAATTCAGCATCTATCTCTGCTCCGTTCCTCAAATCCCCTCCTCTAAGGTGGTACATCTTGTTAAAGGAGACCATTATTTAACTCTCTAACTGCCTAAGTCAAATATTTGGAAATCATCATGACTCCTGTCCCTGTTTCAAGTCTCGTTGACTTTGTTCCAATTATCTTAATCTCTCACCTCTCCTTCCTCAGTGCTACTGCTATAGTTCAAAGTTTCACTCTATCTGAAATACTGTAATAACTCCTGCCCAGTCTTCCTGCTTCTAGCTTCACCCTCCACCAATCTATACTCCTTACGCCTGCCAAAGTGATATAATATGTAATTTTAATCATGTCCCTCTTATTTTCAAAATCCTCTAGTGGTTCTCCTTCATCTTTAGGATAAAGTCCAAGCTCAAGAATAACAGTAATATTAACAACACAACTACATTAATAATAGTAAATTACCATTTACTATTGCCAAGCACGTGGTACATGCGTTATCTTATTTAATGCTTATAACAATCCTCATTTACCAGAAAAGGAAACTGAGGCATGAAGAAATTCAGTAATTTGTCCAAGAACACACAGCAAGGAAGTGGCGGAACAGGAATTCAAAATCAGATTGGCGCGCTTGTT
>NW_007726122.1:586895-597525 GCF_000696425.1 Galeopterus variegatus
TTATTGCCAAGCACGTGGTACATGCGTTATCTTATTTAATGCTTATAACAATCCTCATTTACCAGAAAAGGAAACTGAGGCATGAAGAAATTAAGTAATTTGGCCAAGAACACACAGCAAGGAAGTGGCGGAACAGGAATTCAAAATCAGATTGGCGCGCTTGTTTCTGGAGCTGGACTCAAACATTCCATCCCACAGCTTCCTTCCTGGCCTTGGGCTGGCCTTTTGTGATCTGGCCCCTGCCTACCTGTCTGTCTCATCTACTTCCCACTGTACACCCCAGCGGGACTGAATTACCTGTTGTTCCCCAAACTGGACCTAATTTCTCATGCTCTCATGCCTCTGCAGATGCTGTTTCCTCGACCTAGTCCACACCCCTGTCTTCCCACCCATCGAATCCTACTTGCACTTCAATGAATGGGCACAATAGGACACCACACCAGCGAAAGCACTCCCTTCTCTGGCTTGTTTTCTCATCTGTGAAAACAATTATAATGAACCCTACCCAGCTATGTGCCAGGGGTGGTATAAGGCTTATATTCCATTATGTTGTTACAATGCCTTGAAAACTATAAAGTTCTATGCAAATGTGCCCAAGAGAAACCTCTTTTTATGAGGTAGTGTAAGCTCAGTTGTATGACCAAATTTGTCTGAGGCAAAAGTATGAAGTATAAGTTTACCTTTGCCATAAAAAGAAATGAGGTCCTAATACATGCTACAACATGGATGAACCTTGAAAACACTATGCCAAGTGAGAGAAGCCAGACACAAAAGGACACATACTGCATGATTCCATTTATAAGAAATGCCCAGAACAGTCAATTTCATAGATGTAGAAAATTGATTAGTGGTTGCCAGAGCTATGGGGAAGGAGAAATGGGAATTGACTGCTCACAGGTAAAGGGTGTCTTTTTGGGGTGATGAAAATGTCCTGGAATTAGACAGTGATGCTAGTTGTACAACTTTGTGAATATACTAAAAACCACTAACTGTATACTTTTAAAGGGTGGATTTTATGGTATGTAGATTATATCTTAATTTTTTTTAAGTAAGAAAAAGAAGTTTAGGGCCGAACCTGTGGCTCACTCAGGAGAGTGTGGCGCTGGGAGCGCTGAGGCTGCGTGTTCAGATCCATATAGGGATGGCCGGTGTGCTCACTGGCTGAGGGCGGTGTGGGCGACACAAAGCCAGGGGTTACGATCCCCTTACCGGTCACAAAAAAAAAAAGAAAAAGAAGTTTATCTCTGGTGCCCAGCTTTACCCTTCTGTCCTCTCTTCCTTGACAGTAAGTAATATCCGACCTCCTAGATAGAGTCTATTTTTCTTGTGTCTTCCCCCATTTTTCTTAGTAAAACCCTAAAAGCATTAGAAGCACCTAGCAGATTCCTGGGCTCCAGAGTTTCTGATTCAGTAGGTCTAGGGTAGGCCCAAGAATTTGCATTTCTAACTTCCTCTAGATACAACCGAGGGAACGCTGAACTAGAAATCAGGAGACCTGGATTCTTCCCTGGCTTTGCCACAAATTAAGCCTAGCATTGCGCAAGTCACCAAATCTCCCTTTTCTCTCTTAACATTGAATTTCTAACATTGAATTCTAAAATTGTATTATCTTGTCACTTCCCTCCTTAAGTCATCCAGAGCTCCCATCCCTAAAATCCAATCTTTTCCTGGATGTCCAACTCAATCTCCCATTGCTACCCCAAAAGTCTGCTCTCCTGACTGACAAATTTGGGGAAGCAGGGAAACTAACATTTTCACCTGTGGCATTTCACTTACTACTCATGACAACCCTGCAAGGTGGGAATCCATTACTCCATTTTGAGGACAAGGAAACTGAGGCTTGGAGAGGTTAAAGAACTTCCTCAATGGGGCCAAGGGGACCCCAAGGCCCCATCCTTCTCACTGTGTAATTCTCTGTTCCAATACTTCTTTGTCCCTCAAAAAAGCTGTAGGTAGTCCCTCCTAGTGTCTTTGTTCATGATCTCCTCTCTCTCTGGGACTTATTCAAATCCTATCTAACCGTCAATCCCCAGGTTGAGCACAGCTGCATCCAGGATGGGTTCCCAGCCACTGCTCTACCATGTCCAGCAGCTTCCCCAACCACAGTGCTGCTGTGTAGTGTCTTACTCCTCCTTCCAGCCTGTGAGCATCTTGTCTATGTTCTTGTCTTGTGTTTTCTAATTTAATGATTCAGGTCTTACTTTCTGCACCCTAGACTGTAAAGTTCTTGAGGGTAGGAGAAAAGTACCCTGTTGATGATCCCTGCAGGGCCTAGCAGAATGCCTTGAGCTCCACTGACATTTGTTGAATTAATAATGGCATGTTATGGATATTCGGAATGTTACAGTAAGATCAGAACACCAGAACAATATGCAGCTTTAATTCTGGAACCTTCTACACTCAAAGAAAAATTTATTGGCAAATATTTTAGGACATTCATATTTACATTTCTAATGTCAATAATTTGACATTGCCTTGGTTCATAACAATGATCATAGCTCAGTGAGATGTAACAGATTGGTGTCTCACATCTGCATAAATTTCCCAACAATAATTTAAATTAAGATGATGCTTTATCAGAAAAATGACAGTTCCGAGAAATGAAGGGGGACTTACCTATAATACTATGTGATTATTCCTCAAAGTGCAGTTGCTACCAGGATATCCCATAAGGAGTTTCAAACTCTCTCCCCTACACAGGGATCCCAGTCAAGTCTTTCACTGTCACACATGTCCTGATATTTTGATTTCACAGGTGATTTCACCCACAGTCATAAAAAGAGTCAAGGAAAAGCTAAATGAAATTTTTTATTTTCATTTTTTTATTTTGGAATAGTACTACATATCATCCTTATTTCTCCTCCGTCTTCACTCCCCTCTTTTAGCCTCTCTCTCCAACAGGATCCCTCTCTCTCTCTCTTTTCTTTTCTTTTTTTTTTTTTGACAGAAAAAGGCTTTAAATACCTGAAAGGAAGTTTGTCATGAACCAAAGGAAGACCAGTGGCTCACACGTGGTTCTCAGGTTTTCTAAGCTCCTTGACATGACCAAGCACTCTCTGTCATCTTACCTTATAGCAAGTGAAAGGGAGATGCAGGAGGTGGCTCATGGGAAAGCACCCTGGGTCACCATCACCCATGGTAGCATTCCCCAAGTGACAGTTAAACTTAGACAGCCCTCATGACTTTTGCCATGTCAGCAAACTGCCAGGTCACCACACCTGTGACATACACAGTCCACATAAGAAAGATTTGATGGTAGAGTGCCTCCCACCTTAGCTTCATCCTAGACAATAATATTCATTAAACCACAGGTTTGATCATGTTGGATACATCTTTTCTGCTGGTATACCTTAAAATAAATATACAATCTAAACAAAAAACACTCATTCACATATTACCTATAATCATCTTGAGTGTCACATGGTACAAAGACAAGCTTTTAGGAACACTAGTTCAGGGCAGTCATGCCCCTCAGATTTTCATGTCTGCTTAACAGGATTAGAAGTCTCTTAGGAAGGTCTTAGCCTCTTATCTAGCTCAGTGCAGATGGCCTCTGCAAGGCCCTCTGGGAGCTACAGGACAGCAGCAGGAACAGCACTAATGGGGACCCAGGCTGTACCTTTCTCTTACAAGTGATCTGAGGGCATAAGGACTCAAGCCACTCCAAGTAGAAGACTAGAGGTTGGTCACACAAGTCATCCACTTTATCAGATAGACAGTGAGCCCTAGAAAGAACATGTGAAAGGGCTAATACTAACACTGATGCTACCTGCAAGGCCATACCTCACCACGGCTGTCTTGCTGGGGCCCCTTAAGCAGCCTCAAAGAAGGATGGCAAATGACACTGCTAAGTCGGCTGTGGCTGCTGAGCCCCTTGTCTCTACCCTGATGCAGGGACAGAGCACTATACAGGAGGCCTGCAATAAGGTTTTTGCTCAGCTACGAGCTGGACATGTGACCCAAGTCACATCCCTTTCCTGACTCTCAGTTCCCTGAGTCTCTGTGAAGTTAAGGGGATAAGCACGGATGAACTTTGAAAACATTGTGCTAAGTGAAAGGAATTACTCACAAAAGACCACATATTGTATAATTCATTCATATGAAAGTCCAAAATAAGGAAATCTGTAGAGACAGAAAGAAAATTTGTGGTTGCTTAAGGCTGGAGGAAATGGGGCATGGAGGAGTGATAGCTAAAGGGTAAAGGGTTTCTTTCTGAGGTGTTGAAAATGGTCTAAAGTTGACTATGGTGATGCTTGCACATATCTGTGACTATACTAAAAACCACTGAATTGTACTTTGAATGAGTGAATTGTATGGTAAGTGAATTATATCTCAAAAAAGCTGTTTAAAAAAAATGCAAGCAAAGGAGAAAAAGAAAAGTGGAAGGAGTTAGACATATGACCTCAAAGCCCTTTCAAACTGTAAGTTTCTGATTCTCTTTAAACAAACTTCAGTCCTCCAAATGCATTATGGCCACCAGCCTTCACATTGGTTTTATACAGTCTGCTGTTACCTCAACTGTCACCCAGCAAACATTTGGTCCTATGCCAATGTCTTCAGGGAGCAGGAGGATGAATCACTGCTATTTCTGCTCTCGAGGAGCTCCAACACACAGTGACAGTGAGGTCATGGGGGGGGGGCTGGACAGAGGGGAGGAGCTCAGAGGGAGGGGGATCACCTCCAGGTCAGAGGAGCACAGGATCCGAGGCCCTTCCATGCCAGAGGCACCTATGCTGATAGGGGTAAGGAAGGCCTGATGGCAACAGTGGGGCCTGAGAAGCCAACGTGGAAAAGCTGCGGGTCCGGACTGAGCATGATCTATTTGGGGCTAACCTGGGCCCTACCTTGATTTACGAGCCTCACACAGAACATTAGCTTCCCCGAAAGTACTTTGAGGGCAGAGAGGCAGCTGACTCTGCAGTGACTCCAAGGCGTTTCTTGGGGATACCTTCACTTCATTCATTCATTCTGCAGATATTTATTGAGCACCTTCTATGTATCTGCATTGTTCTAGGTCTTGCAATACATTGAGAACAAGACAGACCAAACTCACTGTCCTAATGGAGCTTACATTCTAGTGGAGGGTCCAACTAGACAAGAAACAATACACAGAATAAAGGAAATTAATTAAGAATGTTAGAAAGTGATAAGTGCTAGGGGGAAAAAATAGAGACAGAGTTAGCATCAATGCTTCAAAGCTGGAAGTCTGGGGTCAGGTTGAATTTCACTCACTCTGAGATCTCAGTATGGGTTCTCCAGCTACATCTCCAGAGAGCCATAGAGTCTGCCCTTTCTTTCCAATTCTCTGAGCCAAATCTCTAGTCAAGTGTTTAGCTGTAATATGCCTGGACAAATGTCACCATGGGTCCTGTTTCCCTTTCTTCCTCTCTGAGTCAACTCTAATATTCACAGATTGATTTAAGAAACACTTACTGATCAGCAACAATGTGCCAGGCACAGGGACTGTGGGGGACAACGAGATAAGCAAGCACAGTTCTCACCCATAAGGGGTCTGCAGCTCACCAGGGGAGTCAGAGATACAAGCACCTAATCATAATTCAGGGCAGAATAAATGATATGCTCGAGACGTGAGCAAAGGTTGCAAGGTTTTTGCACCATCCTCTATAGTTTTCAAAGCACTCTCATGGGCATGGATGATCTCATTCAGTGATCACATCATGATCCTCCTCTTACCATGCTTTGACAGTGTGATGCTGGGTTCAAGGTTCTTCCTCAGTGAACTCTCATGTCAAAAACACAGGCCTTGACATGTCCTGGTTCCAACTCCAACAACTTTCACTAGCGAGATGCTAACCCTGCATCCTTGGACAAGTTACCTTAGCCTCCCTGATCCTGTACTTTCATCTTTGAAGCAGGACTGACTTCATCCACCTCACAGTAAATTAGATAATATATACCAAATACTACCAAAATACGTGGCACAAAGAAAGTTCTTAATAATGGTAGCTATTTTAATGTTATTAATTTTAATGTTAATTATTTTAATGTTATTAATTAAGAAGGTTATACTCTTATGTACATTGCTACTTAACTGTTTCATCTATGTGGGGTTTTTTTTCCTTTTTGTCTTTTTTTACTGACCGGTAACGGGATCGCAACCCTCGGTGTCGCGCCCGTACCGGGGACCGGCAATGGGAATGCAACCCTCAGTGTTGCGCCCGCACCGCGCTCAGCCAGTGAGCGGGAACCGGTCTCCACATGGGATCCGAACCCTCAGCAGGAGCGCCGCCGCGCTCCCAAGTGGCGCACTCTCCAGTGCGCCACCGGGCCGGCCCCATCTATGTGTTTTTTATCTTCATAATATAATTCCTAAATTGCATTTCTCTCCAATTGTCCTCAGTCTTAACTACTGGGTAATATAGTATTGAATGAATCAATCAACCAACTGGAAATTGGAACTAGGAAGAGAGAAAAAGCACAGACAACTCTCATGTTTCTGGTTGGGATGGCTGGGGATGGGAACAGCTGAATCTGAAGTACCCGAGAGATATTCATGGAAATTTCCAGTAGATAATTGGAGCTGAAAATAAAAATCAGACAGTCAGGTTGAAATCATGAAGATGAATGATTATCCTGAGAGAAGATGCATATCAAAATCACTGGGGCCCTTTACATAAGACCAACGCTCAAGATCCACCTCCTTTCTCCTCCCCATCAGATGCTGATTCAACTGGTCTGGGCTGGGACCTGGGCAGGGTTTGCTAAAGGAGCCCCTGATAACTGTAATGTGCAGCTAGGGTTGAGCACCACTGGGTAGAATGAGCAGAGCTGAGGAAGGAATGATGCTGACACTATCATTTCAGGGGCTGAAGAACCAAGAACACCATGAAGGAAACGGAGAAGGAATGGTTAGAGAGGCCTGAGAGCAACCAGAGATGCCTGGAGAAAAGAAAGGCTCAAAAGACTAGGTAGACAGTTTGGCAATTCCTTGATAAGTTAAACTTAGAATAACCTTGCCCCAGCAATTCCACTCCTTAGTAAATACCCAAAAGAATTGAAAACAGATGTTCAAACAAAAACTTGTACAGTAATGTTCATAGCAGCCCTATTCACAATAGCCAAAAGGTAGAAACAACGCAAAGGTCCATCAGTGAATGAATGGATAAACTAACTGTGGTATATACATACAAAAGAACACTATTCAGCCATAAAATGGAATGAAATACTGACATATGCTACAACATGGATGAACCTCGAAAATATTACGCTGAGTGAAAGAAAAGGCCACATGTTGTATGATTCCATTTATATGAAATATCCAGAATAGGTAAGTATATAGAGAGACAGAAAGCAGATTAGTGGTAGCCAGGGACTGGGGGGAGACGGCAATGGAAAGTGACTGCTTACTGGGCATGGGATTTATTTTGGGGGTGATGAAAAAGTTCAGAACTAGATGGAGGTAATGGCTGTGCAGCACTGTGAATGTACTCAATGCCAGTGAATTGTATGCTTTAAAATGGTTAAAAGGGCCGGCCCGGTGGCGTACTGGAGAGTGCGCCGCTTGGGAGTGCGGCGGCGCTTCCACTGAGGGTTCGGATCCCATGTGGAGACTGGTTCCCGCTCACTGGCTGAGCGTGGTGTGGGCGCAACACCGAGGGTTGCGATCCCGTTACCAGTCAGTAAAAAAGACAAAAAAGGGGGAAAAAAAACGGTTAAAAAATGGTAAATAAAACGTTATAAGTACTTTACCACCCTCTCCCCCCAAAAAGTATGTAACAAACCATGTCAAATATGGTCAAGACAGTCAAAAGAAACATCCTGAAAAGAGTCCACAGAATTGGCAATTAGGACCTTCATGACAACACATTCTCCTCAGTGCTACCAGCTACTGCAGAGCCGCATATTATGCAGGAGCTAGACTAAAAGCCTGCTAGGGCCTTGCTAGCTCAGAGGTTATAAGATACTGCCGTCTTTAGTGTCCTTTTGCCATTCACTGTGAAATTCTTTTCCTCTCCATAGACTTCTTGGTTATTACAAATGCCCTAAATCTTTTTTTCAAAAAAATTCTCATGACAGCCATCTGGGCATAATTCAACAAAATTGTGGAATGTGAATGCAAAGTCTAGATTTGTCTTTTTTGCTATCGAGATTCATCAAATGTCATTATACACCAACTAGTTTTCAAGAGCCTCTGGGCATGTTTGATACCACAAGCACCAAAAACAAAGCCCACAGTGACTACAGTGCTTGGGAAATTCAGATTAAGGACTCCCCAAGCTGCTCATATGAAGCTGCTTGCCATCCTGGTGGACTGAAATGTGACTTATGTGTCTGTGTCTGGGGAAGGAAGGCAGGATTTCAAAACTATCATGCTAAAAACCAATAATAACCACAAACACAGCACAAGAAACTGAGAATGGCTTCCAGAACTGGGCCCAAAACATGCTTCACAGAACTCTTACCCAAGACCTGTAACATCAAGGCTCTGTCCTAGCCTTGAGGTGCCTTCTCTGAAAGTCCTCACCCTTCCCCTAGATAGCACTTGCCATGGGCTTGTGGGCCCCCAGTGTCTGCACTTTTCAAGTCTAGTCCCTGGACCTGGGACTCTAGTTTGAAGGATCTGCAGCTATCTCAAGTCAAGGAATTTGTTCCAAAAGTCAATGCAATTCGTTCCACTCGTATCAAGCACCTCTTTCCACTGGGACCTGTGCTGGGTGTGGTAGAGAAGACCGGGGCTGCCCAGACATGGCCCCTGACCTTGGAGAGTTCTTTGTGTTATAGAGAAGACAAAACATACAGGCAAATAACTCCTAACCAAAATAAGGCAGAATGTGGAACCCATAAGAAGGGGATGTCTAAAGTGCTCTAGGGAGTCTAGCAAACAGCTCCTGCCAAATGGCAGGGCAACGTGTGCCTTGCTCATCTCTGCATGGGGCTTGGGAACGGCTGATTGCTGTCAGAGAGCCAAGAACACCAGGTGCCGCCTGCCAATCAGGACCCTGTGCAAGGTTCAGGGCAATGGGCTACTCTGACTGTCTTAATTAAGCCCTAATTAAGCATTCTGCCTGGGAACCTCTTCTCCCCCTGTAGAACTACCCAGTTAACAGCAAACGATTCAGGGAATAGGGTCAGCTGTTAGGGGATGACAGCCATTAGGAGTGGCACTGACAGCTGTGAATGAATGCCAGCTTGATTCAGAGGTCACTGAAAACCACAGGGCCCTTGAAAGCCAGAAATTCAGTCCTAATTAAACATTCTGCCCCCCGTTCCTAATCTCAGTAGAGAAAAGTGTCCAGTTTGGGTCACCCCACTTTAAAAGTACATAGACACTATCATGGCTGGGAGTTTTGCCTAAGGAAAGAAGGAAAAGGCTGAGCAACAAGATGCTCCCCAAGGCACTGTCTCTAACAGTGAAAAACAAAACAACTGACAACAGGAGAATGGGGAAGTTACAGCACATCCTCTTTCTTGAATCCTTAAAAAATGATAATCAGAAACCATTCCAGAAAAAGCCTTTGACTTAAGGTAGGGTGTAAACCATAGGCTACAAAGCCATATCTATGCTCTGGGTACACCTATAAAAGTGATGCTAGGCACAGACAGGCGGGGGACACAAAACAACAAGTTTGACCTGATGAATGCTGGGTTTAGGCAGCAAATTATTTTCCTTTTTATTTGAATTCCCATTATTATTATTTGTGCAGCAATGATACCTCTTATTAAGGATGAGAGACACAGTCTCTGAGAAGAGAATCAAAGCTTTAAAGGATGGAGCAAAAGTTGCCTGGGGAGTGGCAACGTGATACGCGAATGCACACAGGCCCAAGCATCAGCAGGTGCACACCTCATTTTGCCCCAGCACTGCCCTCTGTGACACCTTCAGCAAATCTCTTCTTCTAGTACCTCCATTTTCACCTCTAGACCTAGAGAGACGCTAAGGCCCCTGCCACCTCTGATATCATGATCCTGACTGGCGGAGAGGTCAGAGGTCTAATCTAATCTCTCATGTGAACACACTAATCAGCCCACACTGGAGCACACCTGTGGCACCTACATCATGAGCACCATTAAACACCTCACTCACTCAACTTTCCAAGGCCTGAACCCAGGCATCCATCCGAGAGTTTCTGTACCCTCCCCACAAATCCAGCCACTTTCCACCTCCTATTTATGTGACCTCCTAAACATCTCAAGTTTCCACTCCTCCCCACACTCACTGCCATCACACATGTTCAGGCTGGCATGATCTCTTACATGGATCATTGCAGCACTTGGTCCCCTGCCTTCAGTCTTACCCCCCTTCCAACCTATTCCACACACCACAGAGTAATCTTTTTCTAAGATGTAACTCTGACCTTGTCACTTTCCTGCATAAAAGTCACCCCACAATTTTTAGGATAATGTATTCGAGTCCATAGTGTGAACTCTCGAGCCAGACCTCCTGGACTCATATCCCAGCTCTGCTACTTAGTAGATCTGTGACTATAGGCAGGTTACTTAACCACATGTGCCTTGTTTCCCCACTGATAAAATGTCAGTAACAATAGTACCTGCCTCACAAGGTTGTTGTGAGAATTAGTTAATGCATGTAAACTGCTTAGAACAGCACCTGGCATAAGAAAAAGACTCCATAAATGGTAGCTGCTTTTATTATTTAAATACCTTCAAG
>NW_007726122.1:598004-610299 GCF_000696425.1 Galeopterus variegatus
CTTCAAGGCTCTACCTGTTCAGGCCCCACTCCCCTCTCCAGCCTCTTTGCCTTCCTCTATCTCACTGCTCTCCACCTCGCTGGGGGTTCCAACCCTGCTGGATCTCTTCCTTTTCTGCTCATGTCACTGAGCCTTTGCACATGCTGTTCCATTGCCAGGTACACTCTTCCCGCTCCTGACTTCCCTGATTGATGATTTTTTAACAGCTTTATTGAGATTTGATTCATATACCATATAATTCACCCGTTTAAAGTATACAAGACAATGGTTTTTAGTGTATTCATGGTTGTGCAGCCATCACCATAACCAATTTTGAAACATTTTAATCAATCCAAAAAGAAACCCCATATCCATTAGCAATCACTCCCCATCTCTCCCCAATGCCCCCTCCCCCAACCCTAGGAAACCACTAATCTACCCACAGTTGGTTTTTAGGTCTCAGTTTATACTCCCCTTGTTTTCTCTGACCTCCAACTCTGGGTCAGGGGCTCTCACAGTACCCAGTACTTTTCCTCTCTTAGAAGTACATTTGACTATTTACTTCTAGATATGCTCTGCTAGAATGTAAGTTCCACGTGAGCAGAACTATGATTGTCTGATTCACCATGATTCATCAGTGCTTAACAGATGTTCAGTAGATATTGGTTAAATGACTGAAACCAATGGTGCTAACTAGCCAAAGCCCAGGCCCTATAAGGACAGCCCTACTGAAAAAATCAGCAGAGTTTTCTCTATAATAAAAATACTTAAGTAACAACACATTTAAAACTTCATAACATTCAAATTTTCTACAATTATTCCATTACAGCCACCATTGAAATAAGGCAGATCATTGTAAAATGAGTTTGATTCAGGTGTTTTAACAAAGTAAGTCCTTCAGGGAGAGGGAAAACAGCTTTGGAGGTTAAGTGGGATAAGGCAAGAAAGAACCACGTTTTAGGGGTTTGATACTTGTAGATTTTATGTAATGTGGCATTACCAGGTCATTACTGAGTGAAATGAATATAAATACATTTTTTTAAAAAGAAGAAAATGTTAAAAAGAAAAGAAGAAAGGAAGGAAGGAGTTAGTTCTGGAAGTTTCCTATAAAGCCATTCTGTTAAGCAATTTCTATTTTCCTGCAGATTCCCTGTTATAAAATTAGAGCTACATTCCCCCAGACAATAATCTATGCCCTGTATGCTTATTGCAAAATCCAATGACCATCATAAAAAAAGCAATTACCTCCTAATTAAACATTAAGAAAAATTTTCAGTGTATCAACAAACTGCTACAAAATAGTTACAAAAAAAAAGACAGCAACAAAAGCGTCCCCCTCACACACTCCAATCTACTTCATACACTGATGGCAGATTAACCTTACTGAAAGCATAGCTCTGGTCATGCCTCACCCTTATTCAAAACTCTTCAATGGCTCTCCATTGCCTTCAGGATAAAGAACAAATTCCTAAGTGGGTATTTGAAGATCCTTCTCTTTTTGGTACTGACCTACTTAACACAGCCTCATTTCCTTCCAATCACCTTCAAATAACCCTGATCCAAACAAATTATACTGGGTGCTCCTGCTGTGCCTTTATCTCTTTCCACCTCTGCCTAGAATGTTCTTTTCCCCCCCCCCCCAAACACCCCAGGTCAAAATCCTACCCCCTTTTAAGCCTCAACCAGATGCCACCATCTTCTTGAAGTCTTCTATGATTTCTTCCTCCACAACACGTGCTCTCTACTGCCTCTAGGCTCCCACGACCCTGTTACTATAGACGATTCTCATATATTTATCACTGGCTGGCTTGCATTATAGTTATTTCTGAACATGTTCTCTACCACCTGGTAAAGTCTTCCTCCACAACACGTGCTCTCTACTGCCTCTAGGCTCCCACGACCCTGTTACTATAGACGATTCTCATACATTTATCACTGGCTGGCTTGCATTATAGTTATTTCTGAACATGTTCTCTACCACCTGGTAAACTATAAACTCAAATACATTTTCTCCTCACACTTAACATATGCCATGTACATAGAAGGTACTGAAATATTTGTTGAATGAGTGAATAAAATAAATGAATGACAGAAAACATAGTACAATACAGTCAGAAGTCTAATTTATCGCTATGCTTACGGAAGTAGCAAGCTTTGAAACTTAGGAAACATACTTTAGTGGTTGAGACATTTTTTCTCTCTGCAAACCTGTTTCTATTGAAATCCCCTTTTTGCTTTCATTATTGGCCCACATATATTTCACTCCTGCTAGGCTGTGTGTGTGTGTGTGTGTGTGTGTGTGTTTTGTAGTAATGGGAAGCAGAGTGGAGAAGAAGGATTATTAATAAAAGCTGGCAGCAGCAACACAGAAACTCCCTTTTCAGTGAAGAAAACTCAAAATCCACAAAAGAGCCAAGGTGAGTCACTGTACGGTCTGTCAAACACAGAGAAGTACTTGAGTCATGTCAGGAACTAGTTCTCCAAAGTTACTGAGTATCTTTTTAAAACATAGATTGCTGGACCCCATCCCCAAAGTTTCTGTAGGTATGGGCCAGGGCTGATATTCTGCATTTCTAACAAGCTCTTAGGTAATACTGACGGGGACCACACTTTTAGGATCATCGACATAGACCACCAAGTGAATTGAGGGACTTAAGGTCAAGGGATCAGCTGTGGCATATGGCACAGGCATTTCTAAAGCTAGATTAGTTTTAATTAGATTAAGGCACCCAGAAAAGTTAAAGTTCCTTCTCACTTGTAATTCAGGGGCTAGATTCTACAGAGTGGACCTGGGAGGTAAGGACAAGGGAGTTAGAGGACCTGGATTCAGGTCCTGATTCTGTCACTAGTTAGCTGTATATCCAAAGACCACTCATTAGTCTCTCAGGACATCATCGCACTATCTGAAACATGGAGATGTTCAACCTGAAAATCTCCAGTCTCAGGTCTTCTTTCCTAAAATCGCACAACTTTGAAAAACATGTTGGCAATCTCATTCTAAAAGTATTTAATAGTTATTCTATCTACATATAAAATGATTAAAGATACTGCCATTGGAAAGTACAAAACAAATGTGAGAAATAATTACCAGTTAAATGTGAGAAGAACCCAGGCAAATAAACTGCAAGTATGAAGACTGAAGGAACCTTTACCCCAAAAGGTTTCATAAATGATAACAATAAGTGCTCAAGAACAAATATACCATAGAAACAGATTTTTAAGAAATATTCAGAGAAGATATTACAATTGAAAAAAACAAACAGCTCCCTTTCTGAGAGAGGAAACAGTCTGGAGGAAACAGGACATGTTACAGAATGAGAAAACATCAACTCACCAGTCAAGCAGAGCTGAGGGCACTTCTCCAAGGAAAGGAATCCGCGCCTCTTCTGCACACTGGCACCTCCCCTCCATCCCAGGACACTGCTCCTGGGCCTCCCAGCACAAAGCTATTTTTAAAGATAAAAGACCACATTCCCAAGATTGCAGCCCCAAGAATGTGAATATCAAATAACCTTCCCATAGCTCGCCAATAAGCCCAAGTAAAATGGTCAGCCGGGCCATGTGGGCAAAGTCGGGTGGTCTGTCTGTGGCACAGCCCCACTCCCACAGGGCTGCAGCCCTCCTAATCTGCTGATACAGGGCAGCTGCAGTTATGCCTCTCAACACAAGTCTGGCCTCTCTCCTTGCAGCAGGACAGGCCCAGAAGTCCTCCACATGCCATTCACATCCTCAAGATCTCAGCCACTGGAACCAGCCGAGAGAGGAAACCCTAGAGGACCTTGACTGGCAAACTGGCTTCCTCTGAGCCAAGGGCAACACGGCAGATGATGGCCAAGGTCTTATGATGTATCCATTTTATGGCTGTAGAGTTTATTCTGTGCTAGATAATACATGGTCTCCTGCTGGTTCCGCCCAGTCGTCTTCGGTTAAAGTTAATAGCAATAGCACTCGCTCATTAAGCCTCGCAGCATCCCAGGGAGGTAGGTCATCCACAAGCACATTATCCCCCCTTAACAGATGGGGAAATGACGCCGCAGGAAGATTAAATAATCTGCCCCGCCTCACACAGCCTGCCACAGGTGGAGCACAAGACGATCTCCGCCCTCATGCCAGCTCATGAACAGAGAATGCTCTGGATAAAGCCCTTGCAATTCTAGGATCCCATACAGTGTGTATGGATGGTTTCTACAACAGAGGCTGAAAACGAAATGAGCACAGAGGTAACCTTCTTAAAGCTGCTCCAATTGTCTCTCTTTTCCTATGTCTCCCCAGAACACCATGAGAGAAGAATGATTTTTATTACACAAATATTCAATGAAAGATGGATGCAGTAGAGGCCAGGCCGGTATGCAGCAAGGGGCCTCAGTGAAGAAGGACCAAGGGAGGAGTCATGCATAATGGGTCTCCCTCATTGATCTCTGTCCTCTGCACCCCACAGGGCTCTGCACAAACTGGTGACCTCGGGCCTGAAATTATGTCCATTTCATTCTTTTATGCAAGTACTTACACATCTAATGTGTACATGGCACTGAGAGAGAAAAGAAGATAAACTGAATCATCCCTGCAGTCAAGAAGTGTGAAATATCATCAAGGAGTGTACTAAATCACAAATACAAAGTAAAAAATAGTAAGGATTAAGGTCCAGGGTTCGATCCTTGTACCGGCCACAGTCAGAACCAGAACAGAGAGACCGGGAGAATGCCTGGGAGTTTGATGGTGGGAGATCACATCTAGCTGTGAAGACAGCAGAGTGAGATATGAGGGAGGCTTTATGCAGGATGTGACCAGACTATGAAGGATATGAGAGTGAGACCTGCAGGAGGAGAAAGGCATTGGAGCTGTGCCTGGGAAAGAGAACAGGAAGTGCAGAGAAGGGAGATGGCACTGAACTACGCCGCGACCAAAGGTTCAGCTCAGGATGAGGAGTCTGAGGGACAAAGGGTGGGAGAAGTAGGGTGGACATATCAGGATAGGAATGGCAGGTAGAAGCCAGATCACCAAAGGCCTTAACTGTGGGGCTAAGGAGGTTAAATTTTACTCTTAGCCACAGTGCTCAGTAGTGTGCCTTGCTCATAGTAGGCACTCAATCAATGTTAGTGGGGGCAAAATGCAGCAAGGCAGTTAATTCATGAGTAGTGCAGAACAATTGTGAATATGACATCAAAAAATTGCTTCTGTTTTATCAATTGATATCTAGTCAGCACAACTCCTAAGTTTACTTTAACTATCCAAAATGTTTGCTATATTCTGCCCCACATGGAGACCAAAATACTTGCCATCAGCTTCTCACCCAAGAACACTGTGAAAATTAATGATGAGGTAATGTCTGTGAAATGCTCAGAGCTCTTTGGAGATGTGTGGCAAAAGGCATCACTATAATTAATATTTAAAGAGATTCTACACAGCTCTGATCTCTTTTTCTTCAGACTAATGTTACTTCCACAGGATAAGGTGATGCCAGATTGGCCCCTAAGTAAACCTTTCCAGACAGTGCCCAACACTGGTGCACTCTACTGAGTCCCTTCCATGTGGTTAATGGGGCCCACCACCACAACAATGCTGGAGTGGTTTCCAACCCAAGAATCCAAGGTTGCCAAAGAATTTGGGAGCAAAACAGATCTGAAAAGGCAGTGTTCCTTGGGACCCCATTTTTAAGCATGAGAGGGAGAGTCCAGTGAAAATTTCAAGGGGAATCATTTTAGCAAAACCCACATCCTAAGCCAGTTAACATTTTTAGGTCTAACACAGTACCCAAGAAAGGAAGAAATAAGAATAGCTCCCTGGGCTCGATTACAAATAGAGTGGAGAAAATAATTTCAAAAGTTCAAGGGGAAAGAAAATCAATCTATTTCCTTCCCCCAAAGCTTTCACTTCTATAAATATACTCACACAAATGGACCTAAGACCACTCTTCCTTCTGCATACACTACCTGTCTGGAATTTGCAAGATAAATGATGTGCCCGTCTAGCTTTCTACCCACTGAAGCTCACACAATGCACTCCTAAAGCTTATCTCTTCTTCTTAAATAACATTCATTTCCCCCCCTCTGATTATAAAAGTAATACATGTGCCTGGTAGAAAATTGTGAAATTTTTCTTTTTTGAAAAGAAGAAAATAAAAATTATCCACTAAAATCTACAAGTTGCTAATTACCCTTCTAGCCTTTTTGTGTGAAAATACACATTTTCAACATAACCAGGAACTTCCTGTATATACTGGCTTATAACCTGATTTTCTTTTTAGAAAAATACACTGTAAGCATTCCCTGTGTCTTTGTTATTTTACAACATTATTTTTTTATGTCCTTTAGATAGAATTGCCATTTTTAAAGCTAATCCCCTATTGCTAGACATTTGGTTTATTTTCAATATTTTTATTAGGAATAATGTTGACATAAACATATTTGCATAATTCATCTCTAGTTATTCTCTTAGGATAAATTCCTAGGAATGGCACTACTGGGTGAAAGACTATGCACAAGTTTTTAAAGCTCTTGATATAGCCAAATTGCCCTCCAGAAAAGTTATACCAATCTCACTCCCTCGGTCAATGGGAAAGCTACTTCTCCCAATTTCTCACTGACTCCTAATTCTGTACGTTTATAAAGGAGGTGTTGCTGCTTTTACTTGCAGTCATTTGGTTATTCAAGAGGCAGATTTTCCCCCCAAACGTTTAGTGTCTATGGCATTTTTCAGGGTATTTTTTACAGTGTGTTGCCATTCATCAAGTCAATGACCTACTCTCCAAAGGGTATTTACCCCACCCCACCTCCAAGGGCAGCCCAGTGTTCTCCATGCTCTGCCACCCACATTTGCACCTTGGTGCCTTCTGCTCCTCTCTTAGCAAACATTAAACAGTTCCAGCAGGTGAGTCAGAAACAGAATCCAATAATCAGTCATTTATTCAGTCATTCATTTATTCAACTGATATCTCTTAGGGATCTGTTATGCTCCAGGCACCATACTAAGAAGTACATGTAGACAAAACTCCACAAGACACCAGGGAAGGGAAAGAAATGAGGTCCAAACAGTAGAAGTACACTTGGGTCAAGCATGCTCTGCCACCCACATTTGCACCTTGGTGCCTTCTGCTCCTCTCTCAGCAAACATTAAACAGTTCCAGCAGGTGAGTCAGAAACAGAATCCAATAATCAGTCATTTATTCAGTCATTCATTTATTCAACTGATATCTCTTAGAGATCTGTTATGCTCCAGGCACCATACTAAGAAGTACATGTAGACAAAACTCTACAAGACACCAGGGAAGGGAAAGAAATGAGGTCCAAACAGTAGAAGTACACTTGGGTCAAGCAATAACTGGGAGTTTTACTGGTAAATGGGGCGGGGGGAGGCAAAGCAGAGGGATTAAATGAGCAAAAGTGCAGAGGCCTGCTAGAGTGTCATGCACTGAAGGAATATTTTCATTATTAAGACGTGAGAATGAGGGGCTGAGGATAAGACTGAGTTAGCTCATGCCGAATTTACCTGCTGACCTGCTCTTCCCCCTACATCTCAGCTCTGGTTTACAATCCCTGCCTGGCCCATCTCCAGTGCAGACCCCTCTGAAGGCCTTCCTTGAGAACCATCCTCAGCATCCATCTATCCAGACCTCTGGGCCTGGGGCAGGAATCCTGGCACTCACAACAATCTACTCAGCAATCCCCAGTGAATAGACGACTCTGCTGACTCTTGAGTATAAGTCTTATCAGTCCAGCTAGAAAAGAAACTTCTGGCTAGTAACATATTCTCTCGTATCCCTAGGCTGTCAACACTGGGCTACACTTATAGTAGGCAATCAATAAAAGCATATAAGGAGAGAACAGAACTGAGATTGCCAGAGGTGGAAAAGCGGGGAAAGGGATGGTTAGCAGAAATTGATAAAGGGCCACAAAAAAATGACTACATTGTGTAATGTTGAATATAAGGAGAGAACAGAACTGAGATTGCCAGAGGTGGAAAAGCGGGGAAGGGGATGGTTAGCAGAAATTGATAAAGGGCCACAAAAAAATGACTACATTGTGTAATGTTGAATATACTAATTATCCTGATTTGAGCATCACATATTGCACACAGGTATTAATCTTCAACACAGTAGCCACAGATATGTACAATCAATTATGTTTCAATAAAAAATTGATAACTGAAAAAAATTTTTTAAATAAATAAATAAAAGCTTATAGAATCTAACCAAATTAAATTGGGCAGAATAAATACAAGAGAGGGGATGAGCATGCACAGGTTGTATGCATCTAATTGTCATTGTGACAGCTGGGAAAATTGAAGCTGTCTTTGCAAATTAGCTTCTGAGCATAATCATGGCAAAAGATAGATTAATTCTCTTTGGGCATGTAATTCTGCATCTACCTAGACATTTGTCAGTTAGGCACACAAATGGTACTTGTAAACTGAGCTGCATATCCCAAGAGTTTCTGTGATAAATATCAATCTATTCTAGAGATTTGTTGGGTCTTTTTGTTTTTTGTTTGTTTGTTTGTTTGTTTGCAGGGAAGGCAGGAGGAGAAGAGGAAAGAAAACCCCTAACACAGGTCATCACTGCTGGGATCTTCCACTGACAATACCAATTCAAAGCAAAAATCCTAATGCCACGTGGAGGACCTAGTCTCCATCATTTACGTTTTCACGCAGGCAACAAATATTTCTAGATAATTCTTCCCTGAGGGCAAAGAGCCCACATCTGTACATTCTTCAAGTGGCTAGTCTCTCCCTGTTTTGGTTTGGATTCTCTCAGCCAGGGATTCATCCCTACTATAGCATTCATCATGCTCATTAGCTTGTTTGTCCCCACACCAGGCTGTGACCTCTTCAAGGCTAATGACTGTATCTCTATCCCTACATACTTGAGGCCTAGAACATTACCTTTCATGTAGTGGATTATCAATCTATGTTGTGGAATTAAATGTAGAGTCAGGGCTGTAAAGGACCTTAGAAATAAACCAGTCGATAGAAAACTGAGGCCCAGACAGGGGAAGCAACCTCCAAATTTACATGAAGAGGTGGTGGTAATTAGCAGTTGACAGAAAAGAAACAAAGATGTTGGCAACGCTGTAAACGTGAGGAATTAGGAAACTGGGGCCACGGGGGAGCTTGTTGGAATTTTGAAACAATGACAACTTGGGGAAAAACTAAGTTTGGTTCTAGACAGCCTCTAACACACAGAACAAGTCTTATCTGTCTTCTGCGTAATAGCCCTTCACTTGATATGAAAAGGAAATTTATGTTTATTGAATATTCGCCATGTGCAGGTGGAAAATAGGGATTATGCTCTCCCTGTGTCTTGTTTTCTGTAAGTTTATCATGCATAGATAATCAATTAAATAAGCAAGTAAATAATGGGCCTCAGGTCACGCGGCTAATAAGCCCAGGTCTGATGGAGTCAAAAGCACAGGTGTGCTTTCTCTGGTACCCTACTGCCCCTCTGACCCTAGTACTAAGGCTACAGGGTACCAAGGAAGAGCCAGATGGGCCAAGTGAGCAAGTTCACAGGTCAGCTTGGTCATGTCCCAGGACAATAGGCAGCAGCTCCAGAGACTAGATGTTAGGTCTGTGGCTTCCCCATTTTCTGAAAGTACAGCAAGCCGGCACCATCCCTCTGAGTCCTTGCCAGCACCTAGGTGATGGGGCAGACCAACTCCAGGAGTAGGTATAAGACAAAGAAACACAGAGGCTCACATGCACTCTGCAAGCCAGATGCAACTAAGACAATGGTCATAATTGCACTCATTCATTCCTTCATTTCATCAGTCAACACCATACATTGAGCCTCTGTCCTGAACCAGTCTGACTTCTAGGCTCTGGATTAAGTGAGCAGCATGGCTCAGACCCTAGCTGGGAGAAGCTCACAGTTAAGTGGGGCAGGTTACATGGAAACAGTCTGTGACCACACAATCTGGGGAGTGTTATCTCGGAGGGATGTGGAGGCAGAAGGGAAGGCTCCCTTAGCCTGGAAAAGACATCCCAAAGTAGAACATTTTAATGTGGAGATATTTCAAAGCAGCTACACCAAATAAGCCTTGTCAAAATGGGAAATCACTGTTCTTTAAACCCGTCAAACAAAATTAGAAGCAGAGATCTCTGAACCACTCCCCTCCCATGCTCTTAGGGCTCCAAGCACTGCAGTCTGAATATCTGCTTTACTAGATGGTTCTTAAGGTCCTTTTCAAACCTGAGTTCCTTCCAGTACAGCTCCAGTTGAATGACCAGGAAGGGGGCAATCTGGAGCCTCTATGTGGACACAGCTGAGGGCACCTTTGGCCTTTCTATCTGCCTTTCTCCTCTTGATCTCTTACTCACCCATTAGGGCTCAGTTCATATGACAGTCCCTCTTGGAAGACTTCCTGGATCTCCTCCAGGGCACAGTCAGCCCTCTACTGGGCTCCCATGGGGTCTCTGTGAGGCGCAGCACCCTGCCCAGCACTGACTTACTGCCAGCTGCAGGTGGGGTAGTGACTGTCTGATTCATCTGTTTCCTCCCTCCCCACCTCCCCTGTCCCCTATCCCTACTCAGGCCTTTATTAGCAAAGCACATTGAACTGAGTGGAGCAGCAGTCCAGGAAGGTACTGTAGGCAGATGTGAGATGGCAACCCTGGGAGCAGCAGTGACAGCAATGAGCAGAGAGTCTGGAGCTGCTCAGTGTCCAGACACTTCCAGGCCACTGCCCTCCCCCTGCTTTCCCTCCATTCTGCTAACAGCTTCACCAGCCCCAGCACTCCTGCCTGCCCCTGTGCTTTTCTGGTGCTCTGGAATGGCAACTGCAAACAAAGTGGTGCACACCCTTTTTGGAGAAAAGCACATTCTAGTGTGAGTTGAATATGGAGAGCCCAGAAGCCAGCAGCAGACTGGAGATTACACTTAAAGAACCATGGAGGCAAGAAGATCACACTACAACACTTTCAGGGTTGCCAGGAAGCATTCCTGACTATTTACAGAACAAGATATATATTTGGGCACTGAGAATGTATGTAAGTTCCCTCAAGTTCAATGAGCCACTCTCAGACTAAATTAGGGGGAAAATGTGAGGACATAAGTCTTCCTCTATATGTCCGTTCTCTGTCCAGAGCATGCTCACTGTGGGATCTTCCCTAAATCTAAGAACTGGTAATGAATATTTTAATAGCTGCAGCTTCTCCTTCCCATTGATAAAAATTCCACTGACTAGCCAGAGCATGCTGGTGAAAATGAGGGTGTGGGCCAGAAAGACCTGCACTTTCCTGGGCAGCCTAAGCCCTGAAGGTCCCACCCACATCTGTACAACAGGGTAATTAGAATAGCCCTGGCACCCTTCAGAACAGTAGCCAGGATGCTGAAGGAAGGACAAAACATGAAACACACAAAATGAAGACATGAGGCCAGTGACCCTGGAAAGCGGGGTTTAAATACAATCCAGACAAAAGACAAAAATTCAGAAAGTAGAGAGCCAAAGGCAGAATGGTGGCCCCCATAAAAATTATGTCCAAGTCATGGCCATGTCCCAGGACAACAGGCAGCAGCTCCAGAGACTAGACATTAGGTCTGTGGCCTCCCCATTTTCTGAAAGTACAGCAAATGGGCACCATCCCTCTGCGTCCTTGCTAGCACTTGGCTGATGGGGCAGACCAACTCTAGGCGTAGGTATAAGACAAAGAAACACAGAGGCTCACATGTGCTCTGGGAGCCAGATGGAATCCCAGAAACCTGTAAATGTGATCTTATAAGGAAAAAGGGTCTTTGCACATGTAATTAAGCTAAGGAACTTCAGACGAGGAATTTATACTGGATTATTCAATCCCATGACAAGTGCCCTTATAAGAGTGAGGCAGAGAGAGATTTAACACAGACAGAAGAGGAGGCAATGTGACCAAGGACGCAGATACTAGAGTGATGCTGCCACAAATCAAGAAATGCCAGCAATCACCAAAAGCTGGAAGAGGCAAAGAAAGGATTCCCCGCTTAGAGCCTCCACCAGGAGGGCAGCACTGCTTACATCTTGGTTTTGGACTTCTGGCCTCCAAAATTGTGAAAGGATAAATTTCTGGTTTTTTAAGCCAAGGCTGTGATGATGTGTTACAGCATCCACAAGAAACTAACATAGCACCTTAGAAGTAGTCAGATAGATGAGGGCCCTGAGTCCCAGACAGGGAGCCGACTCCCCCAGCCACTAGTCCAGGACACTCTCCTCCACAGCCTACCAGATCTTTCTGACACCAAAGTGCATGCAGTTCCCTAGTGGCCCAGTGCAGAGTCCAGAAGGTGGACCTACAGGGAGCCTAACTGGGCCTCAGGCTGCGCTAGTACAGGTGTAGACTCTGAAGTGAGATT
>NW_007726122.1:610467-612256 GCF_000696425.1 Galeopterus variegatus
TCACCAAAAGCTGGAAGAGGCAAAGAAAGGATTCCCCGCTTAGAGCCTCCACCAGGAGGGCAGCACTGCTTACATCTTGGTTTTGGACTTCTGGCCTCCAAAATTGTGAAAGGATAAATTTCTGGTTTTTTAAGCCAAGGCTGTGATGATGTGTTACAGCATCCACAAGAAACTAACATAGCACCTTAGAAGTAGTCAGATAGATGAGGGCCCTGAGTCCCAGACAGGGAGCCGACTCACCCAGCCACTAGTCAAGGACACTCTCCTCCACAGCCTACCAGATCTTTCTGACACCAGAGTGCATGCAGTTCCCTAGTGGCCCAGTGCAGAGTCCAGAAGGTGGACCTACAGGGAGCCTAACTGGGCCTCAGGCTGTGCTAGTGCAAGTGTAGACTCTGAAGTGAGATTGCAGTGGTCTTGCTCCCCTCAGAGCTGATCACTCCCCACCCGCACAGCTCTGTCCAATTCTTAGCTCTGTCCTCCTCAGGAGAATGGATAAAATGGGGCATTCTGCCAAAAGAAGTGAAGACTCAGGGGCCTGATCTCTGTCTTTGAATGTTCAAATGGACTAAATGGCTGTCAGAGGGAAGAAGAAATGGATTTTTGTGTGGGACTTCAAAGGGCAGAATCAAGTCCAATGGGCCAGCCACTGCCCAAAGGAAGATTTTCAGCTCGGCATAATGAGGAACTTTCTAATAATTAGAGCCAACTGAGAGTGGAATAGGAGAACCGAGGGGATTGGCAGGACCAAACAGAGAGAGGCTGGGTGTGCTAGGGGAATTCCTGCACCAGACAAAGGACGGACTTGATCATCCGGAATGGCAATCCTGTTTGAGGGTCTATGACTGGTGGTTAAAATATCCTGTAACATTTGCATGAATCTAGGTTTTCAGCATATAGACAAGGCACACTCTTACCAAGAAACTTATCTAGGTAGCTTTTGTGAAGAACTAAGTAATTACCCAGGAAAGAACTTGGGAAAGTAATAATCGATTCTTCCTGTCCCTATATACAAAATGTCTCCCATCCCCAGGGAGGAAGAAACAGGAAAAGCATATACTCCAGCATTGATAAAGACATCTCCATAATCACATCACTTTCTAAACTGACTAGGAGCCAACAGCTCATGCACAGGTAACAGGGTAGCCCTGGACAGTCCGAGTTTGATGTCCTTTTCCAGGGAAATCTAGCTAACAACTGAATTATTTTCATAAGAACAAATAAATAACACTCTTGTCTTTATTTTAATAATTGCTTTTTCTTTTGCATCCTTCTGAATTCTACATTTGGAACAATGAAAATAATAAAATAGGAACTCAGAAGCTTAATATGTTAATGACCACAAATTAGCCTTGGAGTGGGGTTAGGGGGAGTTGATACCACTGGTCTTAACAAGCCCTAGTCTACAACCTATATTCTGGATACTCAGAGAACAGGAAGCACACATTTCTCATCTGCTGGCACATCTGTCTTTTCTTAAGTCAAAATCTCAGAGAACGAAGCACTGTTGCATCCAGATGAATTCCTCTGAAGCTCTTTCCATTCAGGATTTTGAAAATTTGCCATGTTACCCTTTTACTGAAACAGCTGAGGTTCTCAGATCATTCCTCAAGAGAGGTCAAAAGAACATACTTTCATACTTTTAGATTTACCACCATATCTTTTCTAGCCTATAATTAGTGTTTTTTCCTTTTTCTCCAAAAGACCCATAGCTAAGGGCCCACATCATTTAGCAGCCAGCTTAGGAAATGATTGGAAGTCTGATCCATTTCTAACCGCTGGCAAAAAA
>NW_007726122.1:612792-618405 GCF_000696425.1 Galeopterus variegatus
AAAAAAGTCTCCAAACATCAGGTGGGTTCCTGAAAACACTGTGTCACTTCAGCAAAAATAATGGCTATTGCCCTCCCATCAATAGGCCAAGCACCAAATCGGGCTGATATGTTTTTCTCTTGAGGGTTTTTTTTATTAAAAGGGTTGGGTAGCTCCCCACTTTCAGACAGATAGCTAATTTAAAAACAAGAACAAAAAACCCCTCATATTTGCAGAGCTGCATAATGTAATGTGTAGTTTCCAAAACAAATTTAAGCCAGTGTTACTGCTGCTGTCATGAACATGTATTAAGTTTGGTGCATATCTTAGAATAGAGGAGAAGTGTAACCACAACAGCTGTGCATAAATCAAAATTTTATACATTGAATGGTGTACATAGGCACGTTTGAGATTTGAAAGCTTTCCATTCCAGATCATATGGTATGGTAAAGAATGCTTTTATAATATAAACAATTATTGCCAAAAGCTTGAAGATTCAAATCTTACATAGCATATTTATTTTAAATAGGCCATACTGAAAAGCTAAATTCAAAAATTCAGACTCATCTTTGAGGTTGCATCAACTGTACATCAAATGAAAGACCTACATTTCAAGGCATCAGAATACTACGAGTGGGTTCAGCTGAGGACCACATGCAGCCCCTAAGCATCAGCATCCTGATTCTAACTTGACTCAAACCGTTTCAGACCTTTGGGAAATGAAATCATAGGCTTTTGTCAATCTGGTACAGCAAACACATTATGAAGTCTGCACTAGGGACAGGCTCTGTGAAAAAGACTGTGGGGTGGAGAAAAGAGGCACATCATGCCTATTCTCCCAGTGGGGGGCTTTTCATGGGCCACGGCCACATGCACAAGTGACCACACGCAAAATCCTTCAAGGCTGACAGCAACGGCTTCTCCATGAGAGGTACCAAGCACAGCAGAAGATCAGGGGATGATGAAATCCTAGGACAAGGGGATCAGGAAGACAGCTTCCAACGGCCACATGCACAAGTGACCACACGCAAAATCCTTCAAGGCTGACAGCAACGGCTTCTCCGTGAGAGGTACCAAGCACAGCAGAAGATCAGGGGATGATGAAATCCTAGGACAAGGGGATCAGGAAGACAGCTTCCAAGGGGAAGGAGGATTTAAGCTTGGCCTTCAGGCATGGGCAAGACCACCATGGCTGAGGCACATGCTAGGCAGAGGGGCCGGATGGAAGAGTAAAAGCCTAGAGACTTGGGGGGTGGGGTGGGGGGTTAAGAGTGGACGACAGGGTGAGGGAAGAGGGGTCTGAGAGAAGGGATAGAGACAGCCCATCATGTCTGCCAGGCTGAGGACTCTGGACTTCAGTATCCATCACAGAGGACTCACTGAAGGTATCTGAGGAGGGGCATGATGTGATCAGAGCCACATTTTAGGTAGAGAAGACAGAAGGCTGACATGCAGAGAGAGATAATGGAAAGATGGGGGCATGTTCAAGAGAGAATTTGGAAGTAAAAATAACAGGGCTTGGTGACTGGATTTTAGTAAGGAGCAAGCAAGGGAGGGGGTAAGTCATAGCCGACTATCCTCCCCTGCTGTAGCGTGTCCAGCCTGGGAGAGGCAGCAGGGTGACGGTCCATGAGTATCCCACAGCGAGCAGGCAGGGCCAGGCTTTGGTATCAGGCTGCTGGCACCAGGGGCTCAGCCCCACTCAGGCCTTCCCTTCACATGTCCATGAGCACCTCTAGGGGAACCATTTCAGGTGAGTGAGAAGGAGAGGAGAAAGGCAGGGAGAGGGAGGGACAGAGAGGAAGGGAGGGAGGGAAAGAGATCCTGTAGAAGAGGGTCTACCATGGCATGTCCCCAAAGCAGCAGCAGCAGCAACTCACCACACCACTCTGGGCCTGATCCTGCAAGTGAGAGTGCTGTGGCTGGGTGATCCTTTTTTCAAAACTCCTGAAGCATAGCTTTGAACTGAAGGCACATAGCCTGCTCTGTAGTCTCCCCAATAACTGAGGGGGTAACACCTGTGCAGACAGCCTGTCTAGCCCTGGAATGCACCAAACCCCTTCAGGACTCCAGGCCTTTGCATTTGCTGTTCCTGTTGCCTGAAACAGTCTTCCCCCACCCCCAACTTTATTTGGTGCTGACTAAAAGCCTGGCACTATTCTAAATACTTTACATATATCAACTCATTTAATCCTCACAACAACCCTATCAAGTAGGTACTGTTAATATCCCCAGTTTACAGATGAAGAAAGCCCAGACAATCAAATAACCTGATGGTGGAACATATTTACTTAGCAGAGGGGCCAGTGTTCAAATGCAGGCAGTGTGGCCCCAGAGTCTGCATTCTCATACACAAAGCTGCCTCTTATAGGGCTGCACTGGCTTCCTCCAGCTCCACGCATGACTGGCTCCTTCTCTGCTGTAGCTCTCAATGACTCTGGCCAGCCTTCCCTGACCACCCTCAAATGGAGCCCCCAGCCCCCATTACTTTCTTTCGCATTAACCTGCTTATTTCTTTTCCGGCCCTTAGCACAATCTGTAATTACCTTATTTCTGCACTTACTTGTTTATTATGATTCTCTGACTGGAATATAAACTCTAGGAAGGCAGGGACCTTGCCTTTTGTTCCAATGTATTCCTGAGTCACCTAGAACTCTCTGGCACATATTAGGTGCCAAGTGAATAAATGAAGGACCGCGGATGCTGCATAGTGCTACAGAGTCATAAGGCATTGCAATGCTGTTCTTCACCTTTCTGTCCTATTCTTCTTTGACCACTGCAAATCCCCAGCATCCTACACTAAGGCAAAAGGAAGCCAGTGCCCAGTTCCCAGCATATATGAACAAAGCTGATATATTTATAACTGTGTCTGACTGTCAAATCCCCCCCACCTGGGTCCTTGAGTACATAGTGATAAGCTTGTGGGAGGCAGGGATGGAGTCTTCTGATGAACCCATCTGTGGCCTCCCACCACCTAACAGTGTTTACAGGGCACTGGCCACTGTTGATGTATCTGATCTGAGCACCTTCCAAATAACAAAAAGACCCTGCCCCTTGAATCAGGAGGCACCTTGAGTAAACATCACACGAACCCATCTGTGGCCTCCCACCACCTAACAGTGTTTACAGGGCACTGGCCACTGTTGATGTCAGTATCTGATCTGAGCACCTTCCAAATAACAAAAAGACCCTGCCCCTTGAATCAGGAGGCACCTTGAGTAAACATCACATTGTCATGGGAACGCCATCCTGGTGGGTCAATGCACATGCTAAAACAAAAGCATCATTTATATACTCCAATGGTGCCTAGCAACATTTATTGAGCTTACCCATGAATGCACTGATAAAAAGAACCAACTTTTATCAAACACCTATTATATGCAAACAACCTGTTAGGCACATTTACAAATGATCTCATTTAATCTTGTGGGTTTGTAATTACCACTCTCCTTTTACAAATGAGAAAAGCCAGACTCAGGAAGCCCAATGTCCCAAAGCCAGTGAAGATTCAAGCCCAGGTTCAGAGCCTCCTGAACCTCTTCCCACTGTCCTTTGCTCTGTTCTGCCTTTTCTTGTACTTCCACCAAATTCATTGTTCATCTGTGTCCTGTGTTTTCCTAGCTCTAAGCCTTTACTTATCCCAGTTCCTTGACCTAAAAATGGCCTTTCCACTCCTTCCCACCTGCTAAAATCCTTTCTTCCTTCCATCTTCGTTGTGCAGGCTTCTTCAGTTTCTCCAACTGGAATACACCCTCCTCAGTGTTCTGAGAGATGCCAGGTGATAAAGCCCAGAATGCCCTGTGGTATAACCCTCTTTATTGCTCACTAGAACCTGAGCTCCTTGAGGGAAGGGCCTGTCGGTAATTTTCATGTTTGTTTCCCCCAAATGAGTAGTGAGAAAGTGCTTGCTGGATCACTAGAGAATGAGGAGGGAAATGACTGGTGGCATTTGTATGCATCTGAGAGCTAAAAGGCTGTGGAAAAGTTAACCTCAAGTACAGAGTATCATTTGGGAAAGGCAAACTTACATACCACAACTCTGCTCCAGTCACAAAGCACACTCTCACTAGCCCTCTGATTTCATAAAGCNAAATAAAATAATAAAATCACTTCCATGAGAATCCTATCATAGTAATGCCTTTCACCCACACACTGGGGACACACTAATTGCAGCACGAGGGGAACAAGATATTGGGTAAAAGAACAAAGTTCAACTTCTAGCATGTCCCAGTTAACTATCGCATGCTTATTTTGCTGGGGCTGCACCAGAATTCCCCTGTCCTGGAAAATATGTACTCGCAGAACTATAGGACTCTCAGCCAACGCATTGAACACCCTCCAAAGGATGCCCGATTTGGAGTGATTATAATGGTCTTGATTGGAAAACATCTCAACCATTGCTTTAGACTAGAAACAAGTAAATGCTGGCCTCTATGTCAGGACCCCTAGAATGGTGCATTACTTTTTTCCCAACCATTTTGAGGTTTTTACAAAAATAATCAACTCACAAACAGAAACGCTTCCTGATCTATAAGCCACTTTGAAAACAAATCATTATGCTGTTGAATATTTTATGATGGTCCAAAGCACTGAAGGAGGGAAGGCAAGCATTTACCAATACTTGCCATGTCTATTTTGGGACTCCCGAAGCAAACTGCAAATACCTCCTTTATTTTCTAAATGTCCATTTACAAGTGCTAGACGGATTCTTGGTGAAACATTGCCTCCACCCAGACTGACCCTAAATGCAGAGACCCAGAGGTTCCACTTCTCCAGAGCTTACATCTGAAGGACCTCAGCGAACATCTCTACTTCCACCCTATTTTATAGGCAGCAAAACCAGTGGGGGACTCGACCAAGGTTACACAGCCGGTGGGTAGCGGAGGAGCCACCTAAAGCCATATCTCCAAACTCCCAACCCTAGGAGCACTCTATACTCCCAGAGGTTGACTCGATAGCCCTCCTAAAGTTCAGCCAAAGCTGCTGCAGGTTAGCGGCGTGACCCCCGGGATGGACTTCTGTGGGCCCCAGCGTTCCTTTCCACCTCCAATGAGCCCTGGAGCTCAGACACTTAGGGGTGCCCCTCTACTCACACAATAGCAATATAGGCATGGCGCTTCGGCTGATTGTCCCTGGTGAACCCTCCTGATCCAGGTGTGGCCGTCGAGATCGGGCAGGGAGGGTTGGTCTGAGGTCACTCGGAAAGTTGGCGCTGGCCACGGCTGCACCTGAACCCAGGTCTCCCGCCTCCCAGTTTGCAGCTCTTTCCACTAACTACACTATGCAGATCTCGGAAACTTAAGCAACACATCGATACTGTGTCAAGATTTAACCGTTGCATGTCCTGAGCTGTCCGAGGACGCGCCCCCGCGCCAGGAGTGGGGACACGAGGACGGGAAGCGGGCGCATGTCAGCCGAGGCCGGTGGTGCAGGCGGAGCGCACGGCGGAGGGCGGCGCGGAGGTGGCCGAGGGGCAGGCAGCCTGCAGCTCCCGGCGGCGCAGGCCCGGGGTGTGAGGACCAGCGGTCCCCCCAAAACTTTGCGGCGCCAGGACCTCGCCCTTACCTGCAGAGGAGGTGCCGCCCGCGCGGACGCGGACCTGGCGGGCTGACGCTCTTGGCGAGGGGCGGCCCC
>NW_007726122.1:619405-624899 GCF_000696425.1 Galeopterus variegatus
GCCCCGCGCGCCGCCTCCACGGGCTCGGGAGGTCCCGGCCCGCCGCAGTGGGCGGTCCCGCTCCCACCCGGGTTCTGCCTCCGCCGGCCTGCCACAGCTGCCTGCCTGCCCGGGCACGCAGCGTCCGCCGAGTACCCATGGGGAGACTGAGGCCAGGAGAGGAAGGGACTCCCCAAGGTCACTCAGACCGGTGGCGGTTGGGTCAGAACTGGAACCCAGCACAGTCCCAGGAACCACCTCCTCACACCTCCTTTCCCCAGGTTCTCGTACTCCAAGGCCTTTCCAAGAGCTCGGGTTACGGGGGACCTTGGGAGACACAGATGAATGACTGGTACCTTCTCCCAGCCCCCCCGCAGTCCCTCCTTGGGCTGAGGGCAGAGAGAAGAGGTGGGCCCACATTTGGCACTGTGGACCACCTCCCTGGCTCTTGCAAACTCTTTCTGCGCTGCATTCTCCCAGCTTTTCTGCAGCCTCTCCAACAATTCCTGTTTGGGTTCCCCAAACCAAGAAGCCCCAAAATGCTGGGTTCCCATGGGACCCTGCACTCAGCCCCCTTCTGACTCCCGGGGCCATCTCACTCACTCCCTTGGCTCCAGTCCCACCATCTCTCTATCCATCATAACCAAATGCATGTCTCTATCCAAGAACTATTTCTGTGCTGAAATATCTACTGAACACCTGCAAGGTCCATGCTCTGTGCTAGACACTGGAAACATAGCCTCAAATAAAGTACAAGTCCTGCCTCATGGAGAGCACAGTCTGGTGGACTATGAATACAGTGCAGTGCCTGTAAGAGCACGATCCACAGGTGCAAGGGCACCAGGACAGGCGCCTGCATTGGCTGAGTGAAGGCCTCCTGGAAGGGACACCCTCTAAACAGAAACCTAAAGGCCAACAGGGTTGGCCAATGAAAGGCAGCAGCGTGGAAAAAGACTTCCAGGCAGAGGCTGGAGGAACAAAGACCCCAAGATGAGAGAGATCTCACTTTGGGAGTTGGAGGTGGAGAGGGAGGGGGTTCTGGGGGAGCCTGAGTTGAGAGTTGTAGAGGGAAAGTCAGCGGGAGCCAATTTCTCATCAAGGAGTTTGCAGTCTGTTCTCAAAGCCATAGCAGGTTCATGGGAAGAGTTTTGAGTAGGGAAGGGACACCATCAGATTGGCATGTTAGATCATTTTGGGGATCAAATGGAGCACACACAATGTGTCTCTGTATTAACAAGCATGTGCCTCATCCAAGGAAAAAAATAGCATTGCTGCACTTTGGAGCCAACCTGGCCTGCATGAAGACAGGTGCTCCAGCAGCGACCTCCTCTGTGTCCTTCATTCCCAAATCCAGGCCTCTATCCAGAAACTCTCTCCTGAGTGGCTCCCTCTTTGAAAGGCCTCCTAGGTACATGCACCCAAAGTTCCCTTTTCTCTCAGTGCCCCAACCCTCTGCCACCCAGATCCGTGTGCTGAGTGAGCCTTTTGCTCCTTGGGGTCTGCTTCCCTCACCTGTTTCCCCTCTAGCTACGGTGTACAAACCAGGGTGAGAACCCTTAGGGGAAATGGACAAAAATGGAAGATTCTTAACCACGATGGAAATAAAGTAAGCTTTTAAAAAATTAAGTTTTGTATCTCTCTGCGTTGTTTCTTACAACTCTGTGTGAATCTACAATTTTCTCAAAGTTTAATTTTTAAAATTGTGTTGTAGTTAGATTAATAACCAAATTACTCTCTCCAATGCAGGTTAAACACCAAAGAGGGCAACTTGTCAGAAAGGAAGAGAAAAATTCAACTCTCTGGTCCAGCAAGTAAAAATTTTGCCTGTGGTATGTTGTCCTGTCCTTCTCAAGTTCCTACCTGCCATGCCAGAAGTGTCTGCCTCTTCAAGTGCTTTATGTATTTATGTATAAACAGTTTCGCCTTTGGCTCCTGGAACCCACTCTCCTCGGGTTCCCATTCTGATTGCTCTTCCCCCTTAGCCTCCTCTACTGTTTCTTCCTCATCTGCCAGCCTAGCAGATACCAAGGTTCCTCATGTTCCTTACCCCTTGGTCTCTTTGCTCCTTTCACTCTCACTGAGAAATTCTGTTGGCTGCCTGACGTCAGCCAAGACCTTCTGTGCTCCAAACCCAGAGACACAAATGCCTGCTGGATATTGCCTGAATGCCTCTCAGGTGCCCCAGTCTTAACAGAACCCAAACCAAACTCACATCTTTATCCCAAATTACCCCTTCAGCATTGCTTCCCTATCTCAATTGATAGCACCACCTTCCTCCAGGCACTTAAACTAGAAACCAAAAGAATATTCTAGACTCTTCTATCTTCCTTGCCCCCATACCCTATCAGTCACTAGGTCCAATCAACTCTGTCTCAACATCTTTTATACATGTTCATCCTGCTGCCCTTGCCTTAGTTGGAGCCTCACCATTTCTTGCCAAGGTTGTTGTAACTGCCTCCAGTATTTCCTATTTTCAATTTGTCCTCCACATGCTGCCAGTGATCTTTTCAAACCACAAATGTGACAAGTTGGTCTCCTGATGAAGATACCTCCATGGTTCCTTCCTGACCTTGCAATAAGGTTTTAACTTCTTAGCATGATGTGAAGCCCTCAGCAATCTGACCTCTTACATCTGCAACCCCATGTCTACCTCACCCCATACCTGCACACCAAACACCTTATTATCCTAGGGTACATCATGTAATAAAATGCATAGAACATAGTGTTAAAAATTGTAGTCTTGAGCCAAATTGCCTGGGTTCAATTCTCAGTGTTGCCTATGTAATTTTTCATCTGTGTAATTTGGGGAAAGTTCCATAACCTCTCAGTTCTAGGTTTCTTCCTCTGCAAAGGGAAAATAATAAGAATACCTACAACCTAGGGATGCTCTAAAAATTAAGAGTTTCTAGAGACGAATGAAACAGCATTCATTACCTGCTAACCAGCACTATTAGCAATGCTTATAATCATTATATGCAGTGAGAATTATTCTGGTCATTTTACAGAGAAGGAAACCAAAGCTCCGAGAAGTAAAGTAACTTTCCTAAGATTCCACAGCTTTAAAAAATTAGCAGCACTGGTATTCATACAAGATTCTAAATCCCATGCTGCTAAACACTTCGCATAAGCTATTACCTCCCTCTGGGAGGTTTCCTCATTTCCCTACCTTTACCCCAACCTGCTAGACAAACTCTTCTTCCTCCTTTAAACCCTGGTCAAAAATATCTTCTCCTCCACGAACTCTCCCAGTCCCTCTTTATGCCTCTGCGGTACTTGGTAAATACCTCAAATAAAGGACCCAGTACACCCATTACAATGGTTTGTTTACATGTCTGTCTTCTTGAGATCTCCTTGAGAAAGACAATATCTTAATTATTTTTGCTTTCCTAGAATTCCATAAATATTTGTTAAGTGAATGAATAAATCAATAGATAAAATATACACGATTCTCAGAAGAGTTTTACCCTGACAGCTGTCGTTTCAATGTAGATCACTTTTAGTCTCTGTTTTTGTCATTCTGAAGAGTCATTTTTTGGTGACAGGATAGCATCAAATGATCGAATTTTAACACAGAGCAAGATATAGCAAGACTGAAATTTCTCATACTGCTATTCGGTTGTCCCTCTCAGATGTCTCTCCTTTTTTTAGTGACACTATGTAATAACCCATAATGAGTAGCTGTGTTGCATCCTAATGAAACTTCCTGACTAAAACATCTGAGGTTTGAATTTATTTCCCATAAGTACCATTTCAGCTAAAAGTTTGCTTTCTCTATGGCAATGAGTGTGCCATTTGTCATGGGCTAAGTGCCCATACCTTCCCCTTATCTGTATTAATCTCTTTAGCATTCAAATATTTCTGAGAGCTGACTTAATAGTTAGCTTCTATACAATTTCCTTCTTAGAATGCCTAACTCTTCCTGACTTCATATCTATTGTACCCAAAATAGAATAGTTTACTGCTTCAAATTTCAGCTTTACTGTCTGCAGTGATTTAGGATAAGTTTCTGCTCTTCCTCGGAATGATCAAATTCCATATGGCTAAAAAAAAAAAAAAACCCTGACCCCATCATTTTCTACGGAGTAGTGTGTTTAAATTAGATGTTAGGAACATTTATCTTGTATACGAGGGCGCAAGTAAATTGGCAATTGTAATGCCTTCATTTCAAATTAATGAGAAGAAGTGCAAGTGAAAGAAAAACGCTGGTATGGGAAGCAGGGGGGATAAAAAAGGGGTTCTTCTACTAGTGTTCTGCCACTTACCCAAGTCCTCTCACTCTTCAGGTCTTAGTAGAAAGGAGGAGTGGGACAGAATAACCTTCTAGGTTATTCTCCTTCAGGTCTCCTTCAGATCTAAAAATGACACGATTCCTTAATGGGCCTCCAAGTGATCATTCATTCATTCTCCATTATTAAGTGACTACTACAGACTTAAGCCTTTTGAAGTGAATCTAGACTGGATAGGGAATGGAATGGCTTGGTTAAGAGAGTTTTATTACATCATATAAACTGATTGTATGTTTTAAATATTTAAAGTCTTCTCAATGCAGAACTGTAACGAAGACAGTTTCACCAACACTTTGGTGAGCCAAGCCCCATGGACTGTTAGAGTACTGCAAGAGGACCATTAGAAACAGCCTTATCTGAGATCTATGCCAGTACTTCTGGCGAGCTGCTTGTAGCAAAGCAGTGACCTAGAGTTCTAGACCCTCCTTCTGTCCCTAACTTGCTGTGTGGCTCTGAGAAAGTCACATCACCTCTCTGGGCTACAGTTTACCCTTCTATAAAAAGAGGGAATGATACCTGATGACAACCAAGGTCCCCTGAGCTTTAAACAGAATAATTCCTTGAGATCGAGGAAGCTAAAGTGTAGGGACTGCTGTTGTTTGCAAAAGAAACTGGATGCTTATCATGAGGATTATATTACCTCTTGAGGACAAGCAATTGTTGCTCTACAGAGAGAAATGACGACATAAAAACATGTTCTGACTCCCAAGATTCTAGGACACAGAAGCAGACATTCATTCACTGCTCACTTTACAAAAGAATGAATTGTCCAGTTTGCTGTAAAATACTAAGAATAGGGACTGGGCTAGAAAGTCCATCTTCTGTGTATTAGTGAAGAGAGATCGGTCTCCCAAAACTCTCCAAATCTTGCTTGATTGCTTATCGCAGTCATTCTCCCAAAGATGACCTGTTTTTCCTTTTATGCAGAGTTGAGGGGCTGAAAAACATGTCTCCTTTCTGGACTGCTTTCTTAGCTCTAAAATAAGTCTTGTCTGCTCAAATTTCTTTCCTTGTTCCTAATCATATTTTCTACTCCTTGATAAAACTGGTATTCTAATCTATTGCTAATGCAATAGACTTAATGACTCAGAATCAGAGGGAGAGGATGGGATGGCTGAAGGAGTTGGGAGCGATAATCACAATTTTTTTTTTTTTTTTTTTTTCCTCACCGTGCTCAGCCAGTGAGCGCTTTGAGCGCACCGGTCATCCCTATATAGGATCCAAACCCG
>NW_007726122.1:625541-628350 GCF_000696425.1 Galeopterus variegatus
TGGTGCAAGTCCCACAGGCTGAGTTCTACTCTGAATCTGCTGGGTGACTGCAACTTGACACTACCACTCTGCTCCCCATGGCCCCAGGGACAGATGGAACCATCTCCAGCTCTACCTTCTTCATCTCCTTTACTTTTTTATAGCACTTTACAGTTTGTGAAACACCAGACAGAGCAATCATCTCATTTTATTCTCTCAATAGCTTCTTGAGTTGTGCAGGACAAACTTTGTGATCCCCATTTTACAGATGAAGAAACTGAGACAAGCTGAGAGAAGTCAAATGATTTTTATGAAGTCACAGAGCTGGTAAATGGGATTCACATTCAGGTTTATCTGGGTAGCTGAGCTCTATCCTGGGTAGGGGAGAGATGACAGCAACACAATTGTGTCATGGAGAAATTTCCTTATCACGTTAGATGACTGTCCACGGGGATTCTCTGAAGATGGGGGGCCCTCACCCTGCAGTTGACTCCCTCTCTCAACCAGCTCCCTGCTGAGGTGACTCAGACTGTGAGACCTACAGTAAATGGAGGGCATAGGACACTGGGGCTTACAGCTGGAGCCTAAAGGAGGTCACACACACACCTGGGGAGACAGACAGTGCTGGACAGCTGAAGGGTGATATCTCTTCCACATTCTTTAAAATTGTAAAGAGGACCAAGGCCCAGGAGCCCTGGAGGTGGCCTGCCTCGCTAGTGAGTCTGCAGTGAAAGCTTCAATCCTGGGGCTACCCGAGGGAACAGGTGACCCCAACTGAGCGGGACCCTGCAGCAAGTGAAGAGGAACTGCCCCTGCCCACTTCCTGCACACAGCTCTTATGAGAGACCCCTGATGGTGGTGAGGCCTGCCTCTATAAAGGAGAATGTTGCTGTTGGGTCAAACTACTCCTTGCAGAGCCACTACTAGCCCACACAGCATCTTCACGTGGATTAGAAATAAGCATCCCCTCTCAGTACCTTTGTGAAAATCAGAAAACAATGCTCCCTTCCTTTGGGAAGATGCAGCTCCACACCAGGGTACACAGCTCAGCTGGGGCACTTTATCTCCTACCTATCCTCTCAACCAGCTGTCCTTGTGCGGCACACAGCAGCCCAACCTCTCCACACTTACTCTGGGAGTGTCCAAAGATCCTAGAGGCCTCTTCTGCCTCACCTCTGCCTAGTGGACCCAGCCAACCAGGCTTGTTCACCATTAGGCCACTGGAGAAGAAGAACCTTTCGTTCATGATTGCTGAACTTTTGCTACCCAGAAGGCCACAATAGCCTGACTTGCCCAGGTGCTGATATGAGTAGCCAAAGCAGATCAGAAATCATTTAAGGGAGGGCCGGCCCGTGGCTCGCTCCGGAGAGTGCGGTGCTGATAACACCAAGGCCACGGGGTCGGGTCCTATATAGGGATGGCCGGTTCGCTCACTGGCTGAGCGTGGTGCTGACAACACCAAGCCAAGGGTTGAGATCCCCTTACCGGTCATCTTTAAAAAAAAAAAAAAAGAAATCATTTAAGGGAGGGCCGGCCCGTGGCTCGCTCCGGAGAGTGCGGTGCTGATAACACCAAGGCCACGGGGTCGGGTCCTATATAGGGATGGCCGGTTCGCTCACTGGCTGAGCGTGGTGCTGACAACACCAAGCCAAGGGTTGAGATCCCCTTACCGGTCATCTTTAAAAAAAAAAAAAAAGAAATCATTTAAGGGAGGGCCGGCCCGTGGCTCGCTCCGGAGAGTGCGGTGCTGATAACACCAAGGCCACGGGGTCGGGTCCTATATAGGGATGGCCGGTTCGCTCACTGGCTGAGCGTGGTGCTGACAACACCAAGCCAAGGGTTGAGATCCCCTTACCGGTCATCTTTAAAAAAAAAAAAAAAAAAAGAAATCATTTAAGGGGAGGAGAAAGACCCAACTGAATAACTAGAAGAGAGGAATCATATTGAGATAGGTTAACAGAAGAAAGAAAAAGCTTTTTAAATAAAAATTTTAAGGAGATTCAAGTATCAATTGGAAAGAAATGATCAGAATGAGGACAAATAATAGAAGAAAAATGTATGGATTTTAAGAAACTTGAATTGTCAGATAAAAGAGACTCATTGATTGCTACACTATATAAATACATTATATTAATTTAAAAACACATTATATTAATTTAAGAATACACTTTCAGGGGCTAGCCAGTTATCTCAGTTCGTTAGAGCACAGCCTTGTAACACCAAGGTCAAGGGTTTGGTTCCCCATACCAGCCAGCTGCAAAAAAATAAAAATAAACAATAAAAATAAAAGCACACTTTCAGTCCTAGACAAGTTGGAGGAGATGCATTTTTTCCTTCCTATTCCTCCTGCTAAATACAGCTATAAACCCTTAACATAACATATGAAACAAACATAAGACTCAATGATAGAGAGAGAAGGTGGACTAGTTAGGGACCTCAGGACTCAAAGAACAACATGGCAATGAATTCCCTGGGTTTTCTTTTTGCCTCATATATCCCAGACTGGGTGCTAGAGAAGCCCACAACTAGAAAATGCCAATAGGCACAGACAAAAAACAAACAAAAACTTAAAATAAAGCATGGTATCTGTAGCCAAAGTAACAAGAAGGGAAGCTCAACAAGAGAGAAACTTTTGTGATAATACCTTTCCTATTCCAGCCAAACAGCATGAAGAAAATGGTTCATAACCCTCCTCCTCCCACTCCCTGCTCCAGGTCAGTGGAGGCTGAGTGGGGAGCTTACACTTCCGCCCCTACCCTGATAAACAAGGTATACCTCCCCTTCCACCCTAGGGTGGTGTCAGCAGAGGTCATGTGGGGAACTGGGACCT